>NC_086449.1:498473181-498773650 GCF_028390025.1 Pseudophryne corroboree | reverse complement strand
CGTCGCTGCCACTGGCCGCAGCAGCTGTGTGAGATGTCACGCAGCCGCCACAGACCGTCCCTCCCAACGGTCCAGCCAAGCCTGCGCTGGCCGGACCGCTCCCCCTAAACGGATGCTTAATGCCGCCGTCCAGCCCTCTCCCACCCAGCGACCGCCTCTGTCTCAGAGGCGATCGCTAGGCAACAACGACTGCCATGCGCCGGCGCTGTCCCGACCCGATCGCTGCGCTGAGATAAACTGCAGCGAGCGATCGGGTCGGAATGACCCCCCATTTGCACTGCAGGTGGGGCAGAAATAACATTTGCAGAGAGAGTTAGATTTGGGTGCGTTAATATGTTTCTGTGCAGAGTAAATACTGGCTGATTTATTTTTACACTGAAATTTAGATTTCAATTTGAACACACCACACCCAAATCTAACTCTCTCTGCACATGTTATATCTGCCTCCCCTGCAGTGCACATGGTTTTGCCCAACTGCTAACAAATTTGCAGCATCGATCAGGTCTGAATCTGGCCCCAAGTGTGCAGCAGACTAACCATGCAATGATTATGAGCTTGCTAAATACAGCCAGTAAAACTTGTTTCTGAATATTGGGGGGTCATTCCGAGTTGATCGCTTGCTAGCTACTTTTTGCAGCCATGCAAAACGCATAGTCGCCGCCCACTGGGGAGTGTATATTTGCTGTACAAGGGTGCGATCGCATGTGCAGCCGAGAGGTACAAAACTTGTTTGTGCAGTTTCTGAGTAGCTCAGAACTTACTCAGCCCTTGCGAACACTTCAGCCTGTCCGGTTCCGGAATTGACGTCAGACACCCACCCTGCAAACGCTTGGACACGCCTGCATTTTTCCAAACACTCCCTGAAAACGGTCAGTTGACACCCATAAACACCTTCTTCCTGTCAATCTCCTTGCGATCGGCTGTGCAAATGGATTCTTTGTTAAATCCATCGCACAGCAACGATCCGCTTTGTAGCCGTACAACGCGCCTGCGCATTTGCGATGCATATGCATGCGCGGGAGTGACCTGATCGCTCTTCTGCGGAAAATGGCAGCGTGCGATCAGCTCGGAATGACCCCCCATTGTATCAACTGTGCAACAAAATGATCATGTAATGAGTATGAGCTTGGCAACTTTAGCCAAAAAGCTTTATTGATGCTATCATAGAACTGGATGCATCAATTATTTGTTATTGCTGATTAATATTATCTATTTTGCGTCACTGGAACTGGGTGCGATCGGATTCCTATACATCAGATTTAAACATATTGAATTAATTTTGTATGTTTAAAAATCTCTGGTCTCAGCCAGACTGCACAAATCAGTGCGTATACATTATTCAGTATACATAATACTGACAACAAATCAGTATGGTAATTGATTACTATTTATTTTTATTTGTATTGACATTATTGTCTCTCAAATACTTGGACGTTGGTCCACGAACTATGGGGGTTATTCCGAGTTGTTCGCTCGCTAGCAGTTTTTAGCAGCCGTGCAAATGCTATGCCGCCACCCACTGGGAGTGTATACTGTATGTTAGCTTAGCAGAAGTGCAAACGAAAGGATTGCAGAGCGGCTACAAAAAAAATGTGTGCAGTTTCAGAGTAGCTCCAGACCTACTCAGCGCTTGCGATCACTTCAGACTATTCAGTTCCTGTTTTGACGTCACAAACACACCCTGCGTTCACCCAGCCACACCTGCGTTTTTCCTGGCATGCCTGCGTTTTTATAAACACTCCCTGAAAACGGTCAGTTGACACCCAGAAACGCCCTCTTCCTGTCAATCACTCTGCGGCCAGCAGTGCGATTGAAAAGCTTCGCTAGTCCTTGTGTGAAACTACATTGTTTGTTGTAATAGTACGACACGTGTGCGCATTGCAACGTATACACATGCGCAGATTAGAAGTGCTGATTTTTTGCCTGATCACTGCGCAGCGACCGAAATCTGCTAGTGAACAACTCGGAATGACCCCCTATACCATATAATAGATTTCTTTGTGGGCTCTCTCTCTCTTTCTTAATATAAGATAATAAAAGTTATGTTTTAAAGTTTTCCATAATGCATATCTGAATATATCACTTTTTGAACCTAAGATCGCCTGCAAAAAATAAAAGAGTCTTCTTTTCTCTCCATTGTACAGTATTTTGTATATCTTTCTGACACAGGGAGCACCACCAACCCATTATAAATTGTTTAGTAGTGCCTCAAATGAGGAAGTTGGTCTAATTACATATTTTACCTTCCTTCTACAATATATCCAATATTGGCATTTAGCATGGAAACAGTGCAGGGATCTAGTACGGACCCTTATCTTTGTGTTTGTCCACATTGCCACAAGAGCAAAGGTTATAGACTTCAAGACTCCAAAAAAAAAAGCTCCAAAGACTTCAAGACTCCAAAAAAAAAAGCTAAAAAAAAAGCTATTAAAGAAAAGAGATGTTATATTCCAAGAAACAGCACCCTCGTAAAACAAAGCTGGAACTGGAATTGCAGAACAAGTAGGTGTTATTGGATATGGCAGCAGATGGAGACACACTTGAAAGAGAAACTACCAGTGGACAGCCGAACACAGAAAACTTCTGCAAGATCAAACCATGGAAAACCACCAAAGGGATATTATGAAGACTTTGCAAATATCACATTCTGTGAAACCGAAAATATCCAAGAGTCAAAGTCAAGTAACGACTGGTGTGAGTGGAAATCAGCAATAGACAAGGAGATGATATCACTCAAAGACAGCAATGCATGGGGCCAGATGTAGAGACGCCCAAGATCGCTGGTGAATGTGAGATGTCAGCCGGACTCTAAACATTTTTTTAAAGGGGCAATCACTTACAAGGCATAACCATTGTTTGTAAAGGATTGCCCCTTTATAAAAATGTCTGAGAGCGGATGGCATCTTGCACTTCTGGTGATCTCAGGTGTCAATACATTTGTCCCTTGGACTGTAGCTCACCATATCTATGCAAAACTGTCAAGAGCAAGTGGATTTCCCTGCTAAAAAGTCAAAGCAGATGAGAGAATTGTGCATTACAAAGCTTGTCTTGTTGCAAAAAGCTATACACAAAAATCAGGTGTTGCGTACGGTGAAACTTACTTTCCAATAGCAAGACACAGTAACCTATGGTTGCTGATTGCTATATTTGACTTGCCTTGTACAACAAACATGCTGCTATACCAGTTAGACTTCTTAAATGGAGAACTTACAAGGGAAATGGAACCTCTAGAACATTACTGTTAGAACATGTTTAAAGAGGAAGGAGTCTGTCTCTTAAAGATTGCCCTGTATGGTCTTTAGCAAAGTGATCATTGTTGGCACATCAAACTTGATGCTGTACTACAAGCACTGTCGGACTGGGGCATGAAGGGCCCACTGGGGGAATGCAGTGGTAGGGGCCCATGTTTGGGGTGTGGCCAGTCTCCAGAGGGGGTGTGGTCAGCCACCATAGAGACTTTGCTAACCATAAAAGAGCACATGGTCTGGACACTTGATAAATATATTAATATACAGGTTGAGTATCCCATATCCAAATATTCCAAAATACGGAATATTCCGAAATACGGACTATTTTGAGTGAGAGTGAGATAGTGAAACCTTTGTTTTTTGATGGCTCAATGTACAAAAACTTTGTTTAATACACAAAATTATTAAAAATATTGTATTAAATGACCTTCAGGCTGTGTGTATATGGTGTATATGAAACATAAATGAATTGTGTGAATGTAGACACACTTTATTTAATGCACAAAGTTATAAAAAATATTGGCTAAAATGACCTTCAGGCTGTGTGTATAAGGTGTATATGTAACATAAATACATTCTGTGCTTAGATTTAGGTCCCATCACCATGATATCTCATTATGGTATGCACTTATTCCAAAATACGGAAAAATCCGATATTCAAAATACCTCTGGTCCCAAGCATTTTGGATAAGGGATACTCAACCTGTATATAGTAAATGCTGCTAGCGTATGCATGAAAATAAACCAGATTAAGGGGGACATTTACTAAGCAGTGATAAGAGCGGAGAAGTGAGCCAGTGCAGAAGTGCCCATGGCAACTAATCAGCACTGAAGGAACATCTATAATTTGCATACTATAAAATTATACAGAGCTGCTGATTGGTTGATGGGGCAATTTCTCCATTGGCTCACTTCTCCACTCTTATCATTGCTTAGTAAATGTCCCCCTAAGTATACCAACGCCGGGATCCCAGCTGCCAGAATGCCTGCAGGTGGGTGAGCACAACGAAGCCCTTTGGGGGCTTGCTGCGCTCACCATGCTGTGGGCTCGGGCACCCATGAGTGGGAATAGCCCCTGTTAGCCAAAATTCCGGCTCTAGGTATTGTCAGTGGGCGGGATTCTGGCATCGGTATCCTGACTGCCAGGATCCCGACTGCCAGCATTGTAACCGCATCCCAAGGTAACATATGTGTACTATATAATTCGAGTGCACAGTATGGAACCTGATCCCTAGAGGATGGGTTGGGCCCCCTGTACCCTTTTGGATCAGTCCAACCCTGACTAAAAGAAATGGATTTGTGCATTCAAAGACTGATCATTGTTTTTACCACAAATACATAGTGAAGAAACTCTTCATTACTGTGGTATATGTGGATGATCTGTTTCTAGCAGGCCAAGATGTCAAGTTGCTGCTAGGACAACAGTTCAAGATGAAAGACTTTTACATACTGTATAAGTTCAGCATTGATTCTGGTTTGATTATCATTCTTTGCATACTGTTTTGTTAACATTATTTAAATGCACCAAAAATCTGTATTTCCATATTTTACCTAATATTGATCTTCAGAGTATATTTACTGATTGACATAGAAAACAGTGACACAAGATTACAGAAGGGTGGCTGCATGTGCATGAGATAGCTCTCCCCTGGTTACAGAAGGCATCTCTTAGGAAAAGGATTACAGGGACACTGACAACAGACAGAACAACAGACTGGTCAGTATATATTTAGAATTTACAGTAATGTCAATTAGAGCAACTATTTATGTCCAAATTAATACACACAGCCTAACAAATGTAAGCAGAGTAACATACCACCTGCTTGATATGTTTTTATTTCACAGGATAAACACCAATAACAGTCTTCAGAAATTGATATTGTTCTTGTCCCATGTTTCAGTCAGCAGGTCCTTCATGCAAACAAGACATGCTATCTGCAAATCATACATGAGGCGGTAGCAGATGAGTCAACCTTGGCATTGATAAAAATAGCAATAATCAAAATGTGTCTAAAAGCAAATTGCTTGGACATATTACCCCATTAAAAAAACAACATATTAAATATATATTATAATTTACAGAACCTTAACGCAAATGCAAACGTGGCAGCAATCATGAGTGCTCCTTTAGAGGACGATGAGTAACCTCCATATAGTGCATATGGAGTCTCCAGCATCTGTACATGTACAAATCCCTAATACTCAGCATGATCAGCATGATCCAATGCTGGAGCATCCAACTGAGCCTCTACATAACATTGTTTCAGCATCGGAAGACTTCAAGAGCCATATTCACTAAGCCACGGGAATTCAGTGAATGATTTATGATGGTTTTGTCTGCAGGGTTTTTAAAAACAGTTCTATTGATGTAAGACAATTATATTTAATGTTACCATCATTTTAAATGAAAGTTGGTGCTTAAGTACATTTATCCTGAAGTGTGTAAAGAAGGGCTTTATGTTCACCAAATTAGGGAATTACACCTAATTCATCAAGAACTATGGAAAGAAAGTTGACAAATAAATGCTTATGAGAGAATTGGAGCACGTGTACACCCAGCTAGTCAAGCAATCAGGTTCTATGTGGTAGTAAGCTAGTCAAGCAATCAGGTTCTATGTGGTAGTAAGCTAGTCAAGCAATCAGGTTCTATGCGGTAGTATAATAGCAACTCTATCATCAGTATTGTCCGATAGTGCCATGACATGTCAGTATGATTGACTATCACAGCAAGTGTAACTGATAGTAATAGTTGCAGCAATACTTTCTCATTAGTATCGTCCTCTTCGAAAGTGTGTGCATCAGGGGTGGGTGAGGTCAAGGCCACACGAGCCTTATGAGATGAGCCACAACAGTAGATGCGTCTAATGCAACTATAGAAAAATGGGTTTTGTTTTCTGTATTACAAAGTTTCCAATTTAAAACTTTTTTGACACATTACTTAAAGGTGAAATGTTTATTTATTTTCTTGTTATCAGACCCGGCTCCCCCCAGTGTATTTTTCAAATCATGTGATGGTATAAGAAGCCATGCTTCCTTCATTTACAAAGAATGCATTTAAGTGTGGTTCCCCTAATAAATAATTTATAATTGATCCCATTAACATTGAAATAGTATTGCCTATGTAATATAATTGCTAGTGATGAGCGGGTTCGGTTTCCGAGAAACCGAACCCCCCCGAACTTCACACTTTTTACACGGGTCCGAGCCATACTCGGATTCTCCCGTATGGCTCGGTTAACCCGAGCGCGCCCGAACGTCATCATCCCGCTGTCGGATTCTTGCGAGATTTGGATTCTATATAAGCAGCCGCGCGTTGCCGCCATTTTCACACGTGCATTGAGATTGATAGGGAGAGGACGTGGCTGGCGTCCTCTCCGTTTATAATTGTAGAAGAGACAGTTGATTGCTTGTTTTATTACTAATTGTGGGGAGGATTGGGGAGCAGCTGTTAGGACTCGGAGTAGAGTGCAGAGTTTTGCTGATAGTGACCACCAGTTTTTTTTTATCCGTTCTCTGCCTGAAAAAAACGCTCCATACCATATCTGTGCTCAGTGTGCTGCATGATATATCTGTGCTGAGTGCTCACACTGCTTAATTGTGGGGACTGGGGAGCAGCTATAGCAGGAGTACAGTGCAGAGTTTTGCTGACAGTGACCACCAGTATACGTTTGTCTGCCTGAAAAACACTCCTGTGGTGGCTTTTTTTTATACTAGTTTAGCAGTCTGCTGACAGTGTCCACCAGGTCCATTATACTGTATATAGCAGTACGGTAGGCCACTGCTGTACCTACCTCTGTGTCGTCAGTCACTCGTCATCCATTAATAATAATAAGTATACTATCCATCCATCTACATTGTATACCTGTGGTGGCTTTTTTTCTTTATACTAGTTTAGCAGTTTGCTGACAGTGTCCACCAGGTCCATTTATTAAACTGTATATAGCAGTACGGTAGGCCACTGCTGTGCCTACCTCTGTGTCGTCACTCGTCGTCCATAAGTATACTATCCATCCATCTACATTGTATACCTATGGTGGCTTTTTTTCTTTATACTAGTAGTACTAGTTTAGTAGTCTGCTGACAGTGTCGACCAGGTCCATTATACCGTATATAGCAGTACGGTAGGCCACTGCTGTACCTACCTCTGTGTCGTCACTCGTCGTCCATAAGTATACTATCCATCCATCTACATTGTATACCTGTGGTGGCTTTTTTTTTTATACTAGTAGTACTAGTTTAGCAGTCTGCTGACAGTGTCCACCAGGTCCATTATACTGTATATAGCAGTACGGTAGGCCACTGCTGTACCTACCTCTGTGTCGTTAGTCACTCGTCATCCATTAATAATAATAAGTATACTATCCATCCATCTACATTGTATACCTGTGGTGGCTTTTTTTCTTTATACTAGTTTAGCAGTTTGCTGACAGTGTCCACCGGGTCCATTTATTATACTGTATATAGCAGTACGGTAGGCCACTGCTGTACCTACCTCTGTGTCGTCACTCGTCGTCCATAAGTAAACTATCCATCCATCTACATTGTATACCTGTGGTGCCTTTTTTTCTTTATACTAGTAGTACTAGTTTAGCAGTCTGCTGACAGTGTCCACCAGGTCCATTATACTGTATATAGCAGTACGGTAGGCCACTGCTGTACCTACCTCTGTGTCGTCACTCGTCGTCCATAAGTATACTACCATCCATCTACATTGTATACCTGTGGTGGCTTTTTTTTTATACTAGTAGTACTAGTTTAGCAGTCTGCTGACAGTGTCCACCAGGTCCATTATACTGTATATAGCAGTACGGTAGGCCACTGCTGTACCTACCTCTGTGTCGTCAGTCACTCGTCATCCATTAATAATAATAAGTATACTATCCATCCATCCACATTGTATACCTGTGGTGGCTTTTTTTCTTTATACTAGTTTAGCAGTTTGCTGACAGTGTCCACCAGGTCCATTTATTATACTGTATATAGCAGTACGGTAGGTCACTGCTGTACCTACCTCTGTGTCGTCACTCGTCGTCCATAAGTATACTATCCATCCATCTACATTGTATACCTGTGGTGGCTTTTTTTCTTTATACTAGCAGTACTAGTTTAGCAGTCTGCTGACAGTGTCCACCAGGTCCATTATACTGTATATAGCAGTACGGTAGGCCACTGCTGTACCTACCTCTGTGTCGTCACTCGTCATCCATAAGTATACTATCCATCCATCTACATTGTATACCTGTGGTGGCTTTTTTTTTTATACTAGTAGTACTAGTTTAGCAGTCTGCTGACAGTGTCCACCAGGTCCATTATACTGTATATAGCAGTACGGTAGGCCACTGCTGTACCTACCTCTGTGTCGTCAGTCACTCGTCATCCATTAATAATAATAAGTATACTATCCATCCATCTACATTGTATACCTGTGGTGGCTTTTTTTTTTCTTTATACTAGTTTAGCAGTTTGCTGACAGTGTCCACCAGGTCCATTTATTATACTGTATATAGCAGTACGGTAGGCCACTGCTGTACCTACCTCTGTGTCATCACTCGTCGTCCATAAGTATACTATCCATCCATCTACATTGTATACCTGTGGTGCCTTTTAGTTGTGCGCATTAAAATATGGAGAACAAAAATGTGGAGGTTAAAAAAATAGGGAAGATCAAGATCCACTTCCACCTCGTGCTGAAGCTGCTGCCACTAGTCATGGCCGAGACGATGAAATGCCATCAACGTCGTCTGCCAAGGCCGATGCCCAATGTCATAGTACAGAGCATGTAAACTCCAAAACACAAAAGATCAGTAAAATGACCCAAAAATCAAAATTAAAAGCGTCTGAGGAGAAGCGTAAACTTGCCAATATGCCATTTACGACACGGAGTGGCAAGGAACGGCTGAGGCCCTGGCCTATGTTCATGGCTAGTGGTTCAGCTTCACATGAGGATGGAAGCTCTCATCCTCTCGCTAGAAAAAAGAAAAGACTTAAGCTGGCAAAAGCACAGCAAAGAACTGTGCGTTCTTCAAAATCACAAATCCCCAAGGAGAGTCCAATTGTGTCGGTTGCGATGCCTGACCTTCCCAACACTGGACGGGAAGAGCTTGCGCCTTCCACCATTTGCACGCCCCCTGCAAGTGCTGGAAGGAGCACCCGCAGTCCAGTTTCTGATAGTCAAATTGAAGATGTCAGTGTTGAAGTACACCAGGATGAGGATATGGGTGTTGCTGGCGCTGGGGAGGAAATTGACAAGGAGGATTCTGATGGTGAGGTGGTTTGTTTAAGTCAGGCACCCGGGGAGACACCTGTTGTCCGTGGGAGGAATATGGCCAGTGACATGCCTGGTCAAAATACAAAAAAAATCAGCTCTTCGGTGTGGAATTATTTCAACACAAATGCGGACAACAGGTGTCAAGCCGTGTGTTGCCTTTGTCAAGCTGCAATAAGTAGGGGTAAGGACGTTAATCACCTCGGAACATCCTCCCTTATACGTCACCTGGAGCGCATTCATAATAAGTTAGTGACAAGTTCAAAAACTTTGGGCGACAGCGGAAGCAGTCCACTGACCAGTAAATCCCTTCCTCTTGTAACCAAGCTCCTGCAAACCACACCACCAACTCCCTCAGTGTCAATTTCCTCCTTACCCAGGAAAGCCAATAGTCCTGCAGGCCATGTCACTGGCAAGTATGACGAGTCCTCTCCTGCCTGGGATTCCTCCGATGCATCCTTGAGTGTAACGCCTGCTGCTGCTGGCACTGCTGTTGTTGCTGCTGGGAGTCGATCGTCATCCCAGAGGGGAAGTCGGAAGACCACTTGTACTACTTCCAGTAAGCAATTGACTGTACAACAGTCCTTTGCGAGGAAGATGAAATATCACAGCAGTCATCCTGCTGCAAAGCGGATAACTGAGGCCTTGGCAGCCTGGGCGGTGAGAAACGTGGTTCCGGTATCCATCGTTAATTCAGAGGCAACTATAGACTTGATTGAGGTACTGTGTCCCCGGTACCAAATACCATCTAGGTTCCATTTCTCTAGGCAGGCGATACCGAAAATGTACACAGACCTCAGAAAAAGACTCACCAGTGTCCTAAAAAATGCAGTTGTACCCAATGTCCACTTAACCACAGACATGTGGACAAGTGGAGCAGGGCAAACTCAGGACTATATGTCTGTGACAGCCCACTGGGTAGATGTATTGCCTCCCGCTGCAAGAACAGCAGCGGCGGCACCAGTAGCAGCATCTCGCAAACGCCAACTCGTTCCTAGGCAGGCTACGCTTTGTATCACTGCTTTCCAGAATACGCACACAGCTGAAAACCTCTTACGGCAACTGAGGAAGATCATCGCAGAATGGCTTACCCCAATTGGACTCTCCTGTGGATTTGTGACATCGGACAACGCCAGCAATATTGTGCGTGCATTACATCTGGGCAAATTCCAGCACATCCCATGTTTTGCACATACCTTGAATTTGGTTGTGCAGAATTATTTAAAAAACGACAGGGGCGTGCAAGAGATGCTGTCGGTGGCCCGAAGAATTGCCGCGTACAGAAGACTGGAGCACCACCAAAAATACCTGAACCTGCCTTGCCATCATCTGAAGCAAGAGGTGGTAACGAGGTGGAATTCAACCCTCTATATGCTTCAGAGGATGGAGGAGCAGCAAAAGGCCATTCAAGCCTATACATCTGGCCACGATATAGGCAAAGGAGGTGGAATGCACCTGTCTCAAGCACAGTGGAGAATGATTTCAACATTGTGCAAGGTTCTGCAACCCTTTGAACTTGCCACACGTGAAGTCAGTTCAGACACTGCCAGCCTGAGTCAGGTCATTCCCCTCATCAGGCTTTTGCAGAAGAAGCTGGAGACATTGAAGGAGGAGCTAAAACAGAGCGATTCCGCTAGGCATGTGGGACTTGTGGATGGAGCCCTTCATTCGCTTAACCAGGATTCACGGGTGGTCAATCTGTTGAAATCAGAGCACTACATTTTGGCCACCGTGCTTGATCCTAGATTTAAAACCTACGTTGTATCTCTCTTTCCGGCAGACACAAGTCTGCAGGGGTTCAAAGACCTGCTGGTGAGAAAATTGTCAAGTCAAGCTGAACGTGACCCGTCAACAGCTCCTCCTTCACATTCTCCCGCAACTGGGGGTGCGAGGAAAAGGCTAAGAATTCCGAGCCCACCCGCTGGCGGTGATGCAGGGCAGTCTGGAGCGAGTGCTGACATCTGGTCTGGACTGAAGGACCTGGCAACGATTACTGACATGTCGTCTACTGTCACTGCATATGATTCTCTCACCATTAAAAGAATGGTGGAGGATTATATGAGTGACCGCATCCAAGTAGGCACGTCAGACAGTCCGTACGTATACTGGCAGGAAAAAGAGGCAATTTGGAGGCCCTTGCAGAAACTGGCTTTATTCTACCTAAGTTGCCTTCCCTCCAGTGTGTACTCCGAAAGAGTGTTTAGTGCAGCCGCTCACCTTGTCATCAATCGGCGTACGAGGTTACTTCCAGAAAATGTGGAGAAGATGATGTTCATTAAAATGAATTATAATCAATTCCTCCGTGGAGACATTCACCAGCAGCAATTGCCTCCAGAAAGTACACGGGGACCTGAGATGGTGGATTCCAGTGGGGACGAATTAATAATCTGTGAGGAGGGGGATGTACACAGTGAAAGGGGTGATGAATCGGAGGATGAGGAGGAGGTGGACATCTTGCCTCTGTAGAGCCAGTTTGTGCAAGGAGAGATTGATTGCTTCTTTTTTGGTGGGGGCCCAAACCAACCAGTCATTTCAGTCACAGTCGTGTGGCAGACCCTGTCACTGAAATGATGGGTTCGTTAAAGTGTGCATGTCCTATTTATACAACATAAGGGTGGGTGGGAGGGCCCAAGGACAATTCCATCTTGCACCTCTTTTTTCTTTCATTTTTCTTTGCATCATGTGCTGTTTGGGGAGTATTTTTTTGAAGGGCCATCCTGCGTGACACTGCAGTGCCACTCCTAGATGGGCCAGGTGTTTGTGTCGGCCACTTGTGTCGCTTAGCTTAGTCACACAGCGACCTTGGTGCGCCTCTTTTTTTCTTTGCATCATGTGCTGTTTGGGGAGTATTTTTTTGAAGTGCCATCCTGCGTGACACTGCAGTGCCACTCCTAGATGGGCCAGGTGTTTGTGTCGGCCACTTGTGTCGCTTAGCTTAGTCACACAGCGACCTTGGTGCCCCTCTTTTTTTCTTTGCATCATGTGCTGTTTGGGGAGTATTTTTTTGAAGTGCCATCCTGTCTGAGACTGCAGTGCCACTCCTAGATGGGCCAGGTGTTTGTGTCGGCCACTTGGGTCGCTTAGCTTAGTCACACAGCTACCTCATTGCGCCTCTTTTTTTCTTTGCATCATGTGCTGTTTGGGGACAATTTTTTTGAAGGGCCATCCTGTCTGACACTGCAGTGCAACTCCTAGATGGGCCAGGTGTTTGTGTCGGCCACTTGGGTCGCTTAGCTTAGCCATCCAGCGACCTCGGTGCAAATTTTAGGACTAAAAATAATATTGTGAGATGTGAGGTGTTCAGAATAGACTGAAAATGAGTGGAAATTATGGTTATTGAGGTTAATAATACTTTGGGATCAAAATGACCCCCAAATTTTATGATTTAAGCTGTTTTTGAGGGTTTTTTGAAAAAAACACCCGAATCCAAAACACACCCGAATCCGACAAAAAATCTTCGGTGAGGTTTGGCCAAAACGCGTCCGAATCCAAAACACGGCTGCGGAACCGAACCCAAAACCAAAACACAAAACCCGAAAACTTTCCGGTGCACATCACTAATAATTGCACATAAATATATATATGCCCCTGAGTATGTCTGGAAGTGAGGACACTGCTCCACCTGGACAAAATGCGTTGGATTTCAGAGGGATGCTAATTCTCAGATAAGCTAATATCAACTCTAACTGATGTATGAGCAATTGCTAGCAGTCTTGAAGTGTTTAGACTGCTGAAACTGTTTTACACTATATATGTTATTTTTATGTATTCTGGATTTCAAATAAATATATAAGAAAAAGTCCCATTGATGTCAATGATTGTGTGCAGACCTTCAGGAAAAGAAAATGAGATAAGCTGTTTTTGATGGGTCACATGGTACAGGTACATTTATACTCTTTATTCACAGTTGTGATTGTACTTTGTTATTTATGTATTTTTTCATCCTTTATTTAATTTTTCAAATTGTTTCTTTAATGAAATAAACATTTTTTGCTACCTTAAGTTATTAATATCTTAATAGTGTCCCCGTAATTTATAAATGTTGATTACTTTCAGACTTAAGGAGTCAGTGGTGTTTTCACTGAATGGCAAAATACTGTAGTTAAAACCGCATGCTACTTGCACTGTCTCACTGCTCAGATCCATGTCTAAATGGTCTGCATTTTTCGGAGGAATTATGTTTTCGCAAAATCGGAAATTGATTAATTTCCCATTCAAAATTGATTTATGGCCTTGGGATTGATTCCATCATCTAGTTGGGATCGGTATGAAATACCTCCAATCAAAATCCTGACGTTCAAAATCCCGACACCAATTGACCAATGGTCAAATTCCCGACAAGGTCAAAACCCCGACATGGACAAAATACCGACATTTAAAATACAGACAAGGTCAAAATACCGACATGTAAAATGCCGACAGGTCAAAATACCGTCATGATTTTTTTGTTGTTTTTTGTGTGAATGTTGACATAAGTCAACATGGACACCATTTAAAGTGTACCGCGTCCCCTCGCATGGCTCGCTGCGCTCGCCATGCTGCACTCGGCACACTATTATATTCCCCCTCCAGGTCCACTGGGATGGTAAAGTATGAACAAGTCGGTTTCAGTGAAAAAAATCATGAAAAACTCATGTCGGTATTTTGACCTGTTGGCATTTTACATGTCGGTATTTTGACCTTGTCGGTATTTTAAATGTCGGTATTTTATCCATGTCGGGATTTTGACCTTGTCGGGATTTTGACCATCGGTCAATTGGTGTCGGGATTTTGATTGGAGGTAAACTGACTGCATCCCATCTAGTTTACCTGTATTCCATATAAACTCTATTTTTATTGGTATTTCTATATTTTTCTTTTTCTGTTTTGTTAGTTTTTTTTAATTCAGTAATATACTGGGAAAAAAACACTTTCCCTAACTATTTTCTGTACTTCATATACTGAAATAAATATACTGGTCAGATCTATTTATTTAGCTGTCTATATAACTTCAGCATCAGGAAATGGTATTTGTATATTCAGTTGACTATATCAAGTCCTTTAATATATTTTAAATTGATGTACAAAAAGATAAAGATTATTTTCTTCAAATCCTTTTAGACTCATTAGTGATAATGCACTTCCTCAAATTACTGGCAATTTTATACAGTACAGTTGTCATCTCTATGACAGACACAAAGTATTTTATTCAGAAAAATCCTGTCTGTTTGCATTATGAATATGTTTAGTGACCTTGTGACAAACCTCCCATTATTATAAACTACGACTCCACTGGATAATCCCAGAGGGTCAATGCAAGTGCAGAAAAAATGGCCTCCTGGTTTGCATCATTACAGGCCTGTCCCTGTGCACTTCTGAGATTCATGCCATTTCACAGTATATTGTATGGCCATGATGACTAGGTTCTCTATAAATTGC
Organism: Pseudophryne corroboree; assembly: GCF_028390025.1. Lineage (NCBI taxonomy): Eukaryota > Metazoa > Chordata > Amphibia > Anura > Myobatrachidae > Pseudophryne > Pseudophryne corroboree. The sequence continues at coordinate 498,758,719 of NC_086449.1, read as the reverse complement.
ATTATAAAGCCAAATAAGAAGTGAACAGTATGCAGTAGGATGGGCGGGATGTAGTCACCATGCCGGCATTTGCAATACTGGCAGTCAAGATGCTGGCGCAAGCATTCCGACAGGTGTTGGGATTCCGGCAACAGGATCCCAAATATAAGTATGCCAGGAAAGGTTAAGATTAGGCTGCGGGGCAGAGGGTTAGGTTTAGGCTGCATGGAGGGAGGGTTAGTATTAGGGTTCATTTACTACCGAGCCCCTATTGATATTCAGAAAAGCAGGATGCCGGGGTCGGTATTTAGACCACCAGCATCTCATCTGCCAGTCTCCCAAATCCAACCTGAATGGCCTATCTGCAAGAGAGTACATGAGGAGCACTCCCCAAACTTTGGGTGTCTCTTAAACGTTATGGGACAGTAGAAAAGCATGCATTATGTACTTTTGAGACATTACACTGGTTTCATTATTATTGCTCCCATTAATCTTTACATTCACAGTATATTCACAAATATTAGATGTAAAAAGGGAGGTGTCTCATTTTAAATGTTTGTTTGGTAGAAATGTTGACAATCAAAATATCTATACTAGACTATACCTAAATGTAACCCTATGTCCCAGGCCGCGCTGTCACAGGTCGTGGCATGTGTCTCTAGTAGTGTCCGGTCATTCCTTGGCTCCATGGTAACATTTGTCAGGTTGGGAGGGCTTCCGCCCGATGTCCTTGTGAGTTGCCTTGTTACAGAGACGCCAGGCACTCACAGGACAGCAGGGACATACTGAGTGGTAGCTGCAGTGAATTGTAATTAAGGGAAGGCTCGTCCTCATTGATTTTGATGATTGGCTCATGCTGCCTTTATCTTCCTGGTCTGCCTCTCACTCGGTGCTGGTCATTGTTCCTGACTGCAGTGGGAAACCTTGTCTGTTGGTCCTAGTATAGCTGTGGATTCTTCTGCCTGGGTACCTTACTAACATCTTTCGCAGAGTACCCGTGTCCAGTCCCATGCCAGTGGCATAATCCATCACATTATTGTCTGCTATTTCTGCTAATCAATTTCTCATGTATTTGTTACAGTGTTGTGCTTCTCTGTTTTCCCTTTCCCTCGTGCTCCCATTTCCAGTAATTACACCTTCTGTTCCTGGGCACTCCCCTTTCATGTGCTCCCATACCCTCATTGCATTCTAGACCTTGTTTCTCCAGTCTTGTCTTTGTCTTATTCCTAATCATTATTTCTTTGGATCTCCTGGTCTTTCCCCTGACACTATAGTGCCAATCTCTTTCTCTCATCACCTGTCTCTGATTACTCCTCTCTTTCTTAGGTCTTTCTACTGGCATTAACTCGGGGTTAAGCTCATACTACCAGCAGTGGTGAAAGCAATGGTTGCCCCCCAGTACAGGTAGTCACATCACGCCTTATGGGAAAAGCAGCTATTATAGGATAGAAGTCCTGCTGGTGAGTTCTACAAGTCCTAACCTGGGGTGTACAAGGGTCACTGCCCAGAAGATCTTCAGAGAACACTGACTCTTCTGAAGAGGATTCTTCAGTTGTATCACCCTAACCATAATAGCTTTTTGCCTGCTAACCTATCACTGCAAACAATTGAATAATAACCTAACAACCTAACAACCTGCACTGGTATAGAGTACATGAATCATTTATTTTATTTAGCAATGTATTCAGGCACAAAGCACTAGCAGGTGCACCAATCACAGGGAAAATGGCATGCACAGTGGAAAAATCACTGGTCTCCCAGAGACCTGTACAACTCGTACACAGTAAACTCTGGAGTCTACTCAATTGTGCTGCAGGCTAGAGAAGAGGAGGCCCAGACGGAGATTGCACACAGACTCTATCCTCTCTTAATAAGCCCCTGCTCAGATTCATGGGATCATTCCAGCTTCTCTCACATTCCACTGCACAAACGCCATCCTGAAGACCCCTTACCATAATGGGTCACAGTAAGAGCTCACAGGCAAGATGGGTATCACAAAAGTGTGTACAGGTATGTGCTATAATGAATACATTTTTAGGATGTGATTTAATATCTAATGCTTTTCATTCTAATTTATCATTAAAAGCTGTTGTGTACTGATTTCACACTTTAAATGCCTTTTATTTCCCTTGCTTTTCTAATTTAAATATTTATAACCCTTGACCCACTGCACACATTTCTCCTGGAACTCTACATCCAATTAAATGTGGAGGTAATGAAGACAGACATATGGTATAACTTGGATATGACACTCAGGAATAATGACTCATTACGCATCTCTTGGATTTGTCACAGTACACCTCCTACTGAAAATCTTTCACTATTTTTGTTCTCCATCATTATAAAAGAAGCTTTCTTTTATAGAAAATAGATCTGATTGAGCACATAGTGTTTATTATGTGTTACATTGCTTCTAGCATGTATAACAGGAATATCACAGAAATGGGAACCAATCCATCCATCTGTAATCAGAGATTATAAACAATACAACTCATTTTTATTACACTCAAGAAATATTTTTTTCTACTTCCGATTTAATCTGTATGGCTATTAAATACCATTATTTCAACGAGGACATACTAAGATTGTGAAGCTGTGTTTTTCAATTTACAACATTTGTGGATCACATAAAGAAAGTACAATGAAGAGGCAAAGATTCAAATAAAATGTTGCATTATTCAGTTTTGATTTTCAGTTAATGCTTCACAAATCTGTCTAAACCACGCCTGATCTGATCAAACCACACCTACTCCCAGTGAGCCACATTCCCTCTCCGGCATTTCTTTTTATTGCTGAAAATCTGGAATTGGCTAGTACAGCGCTTTTCAAAATCAGTCTTCAAGACACACTGGGTGGAATTCTAATTTGAATCTCCCCCACTGACTGTTCAGATTTTAACTAAATTTAATGATACTAATTGAGTCACCTATGCTCAAGTGTGGATATTCTTAAAACTTGGTCTGTTAGTGTCTTGAGAACCTTGTTTGAGAAGCAGTGTGCTAGAATATAACAAATGGTTCTCGTACAATTTTCAGCCTAATCTATGGAGTTCTATTTTAATGATTTTGCAGAGATTTAAAAAATGTATTGATAGTGTAATATTGCAGTATTATGTATGTATGTATGTATGTATGTATGTATGTATGTATGACAAATGAGTCTTTTCAAAAACTTCAAAGTCTGTCAATCTGTATTCTAAATATTCTACTAAGACTTAGATTTTTTTTCTCTTTCCTCTTTACTAGAAGTAGGGATGTAACCTAATATGTCCATTACTGAAATGAATCTCAGTAATGCTCAAATTAATTTCTAAATTTAAATGAACATGTTCACTCTGTACTTTGACATTTGTGCAGCTTTTAAATGAGCTTATTAGATACAGCTTCATGAACAATCTATTTGAAGAAGGGCAATTGGCAGAAATAATTATTGTGGGAAGATATATTTAGTGATTCTATATGGAAAGCCTCCCTCCTCCCTGGTTCATGTAATTACACCTTTCATTGAAGCAAATAAAGATAAATTCACATCAGGACTGGAACTAAGATTAGGAAGAAGCAGCAGACACTGTAGACTACAGAGGCTTGGAGGGTAACCCAAAAGGTGTGGAGGATAGCCAAACATACCTTAAAGGATAACACAAATACTCTTGGAGGACAGCCCAAAGGAGCTTGGAGGATAGCTTTAACTGGCTTGCAGGGTAGCCTAAAAAGTGGGAAGGATAGCTGGAATTGGCATGGAAGATAGCTCAAAGTGACTTTGAAGATAGCCCAAAGTGGTTTGGAAGACAGCCAAAGGAGGATTACAGGATAGCCCAAAGAGGTTTGGAGGATAGCCCAAAAAGGCATAAAGGACAACCATCAAAACTGGACCTAAGATTAGGAAGAAGCAGCAGAAACTGTAGACTATAGAGGCTTGGAGGGTAACCCAGAAGGTGTGGATGATAGCCAAACATACCTTGAAGGATAACCCAAATATGCTTGAAGGATAGCCCAAAGAAGCTTGCAGGATAGCCTAAAGGGTCTTGGAGGATAGCTTAAAGTGGCTTGCATGATAGCCCAAATTGCTTTGAAAGACAGCCCAAGGAGGCTTAGACAAAAGCCAAAGGAGGCATACAGGAAAGAAAATTGGAGAATAGCCAAAAAAGGCATGAATGATAACCAAAAAGTGGCTTTACAACCCAAAAAGACTGGGAGGATAGCCCACAGTGGTGGTCATTCCGAGTTGTTCGCTCGCTAGCTACTTTTAGCAGAAATGCAAACACAAAGCCACCGCCCTCTGGTGGTCATTCCGAGTTGTTCGCTCATTGCCAATTTTTGCTATGCTGCGATTTATTGCTAACTGCGCATGCGCTAAGTTATTTAACACAAAACTTAGTAGATTTGCTGGTGTTTGAACGACGCTTTTCAGTCGCATTGCTGATCGGTGAATGATTGACAGGAAAGGAGCGTTTCTGGGTGGTACCTGAGCGTTTTCCGGGAGTATGCTAAAAAACGCAGGCGTGTCAGGGAAAAACGCGGGAGTGTCTGGAAAAAAGGGGGAGTGGCTGGCTGAACGCGGGGCGTGTTTGTGATGTCAAACCAGGAACTAAACGGACTGAGCTGATCGCAATCTGTGAGCAGGTCTGGAGCTACTCAGAAACTGCAAAGAATTATTAGTAGCAGTTCTGCTAATCTTTCGTTCGCTATTCTGCTATGCTAAGATACACTCCCAGAGGGCGGCGGCCTAGCGTGTGCAATGCTGCTAAAAGCAGCTAGCGAGCGAACAACTCGAAATGAGGGCCTCTGGGAGTGTATCTTAGCATAGCAGAATTACAGTTAGGAACTGGTTGATTGGTACTTTATCTTTGTCAACTTAATCTCTCTCCAAGGCTTAGTACATAGACCCCCTAATTCTGGCAACATTTTGCTTCATGGATATGAAATATTGCTCACAATATCTGTTGTAATATTTTTATATTATATAACTAACCTGTAGCCACAGGCAAATCAGCAGCTGACACCCAAATACTTTATCCAGATCTAGTCTACCATATATAACATTAAAACATGGGTGGTCATTCCGAGTTGTTCGCTCGCTAGCTACTTTTAGCAGAAATGCAAACACAATGCCGCCGCCCTCTGGGAGTGTATCTTTGCATAGCAGAATTGCTAACGAAAGATTAGCAATTCTGCTATTAATTATTTCCTTGCAGTTTCTGAGTAGCTCCAGACCTACTCCTAGATTGCGATCACCTCAGTCCGTTTAGTTCCTGGTTTGATGTCACAAACACGACCAGCGTCCGGCCAGCCACTCCCCCATTTCTCCAGCCACTCCTGCGTTTTCTGCTGGCACGCCTGCGTTTTTTAGCACCTCCCGGAAAATGCTCAGTTACCACCCAGAAACACCCACTTCCTATCAATCATTCTCCGATCAACAGAGCGACTGAAAAGCTTTGTTCGCCCATGAGTAAAATAGCATAGTTTTGTGTAAAATTGCTTAGCACATGCGCCCTGCTGTGCATACGCATGCGCAGAACTGACGGATTTTAGCCTATTAGCAATTCTGCTAAAAATAGCAGCGAGCGAACAACTCGGAATGACCACCAGTGGCATAAAGGTTAGCCCAAAGATGCTTGGAGAGTAGCCCAAAAAGGCGTGGAAAATAGACAAAAGTAAGTTGAAGGATAACCCAAAGAAGCTAGGTGATTAGCTTAAAGAGATTTGGAGGATAGTTCAAGGAGTCTTGCAGAACAGCCCAAAGAAGGTTGGAGGGTTATTTGCATAGACTTTGGTCTGCTCACAATATAATTTTATAATTAAAAATTAGAATTCTTTTAATAGTGTTGATTTGGAAACTATTTAGATGAATGAGTTAATTTGAGTATTATCATAAACAAAGTTGATACTTGGAAATTAAATGGTCACCACTTGATAATTAAAAGGTCATTACTTCCTCTTCAATCTCTGTATTGACTCCTGACAACTTTACATATCGGCACTACTTCCACTTTATCCATTGTATCATCTTTAATTATTTTGTCCTGAAATACTAGAGCCTATAATACATAAGGAAAGTGTGACCTGCCTCTAAAGTAATCTCATATTGTTGGTAAATTTCGTTTTTGACACTACAATTCAAGATATTAATTAATTATATATTTTAGTACATTAAGTGGATGAATAAAGAGACGTTCTTAAATTTCTCTGTGGGAGAAAGTAATGTGATATTCAAAAAGTTCAAAGATGTTTTCAAATCTTTTGCTCCCCAGCCAACATCATAATTTATGTACTGACTTCTGCCAGGCTGCAGGAGATTTTTAAGTACAGTAGTTGTAAGCATTTATAATAAATAAATATATAATTATAGTCAGTTGCTTTCACAATACATTATTTTATCATTGTTTCCTACCTTTAACCATTAATAAACAATTAACATGTTATGTGTTTTTTTGTTAGTATGCGCTTACGTAAAAGTCAGCGGTGCAAGTATGCGGGTACGCTCGGGTACGGAGTACCCTTAAAAATTTGGCAGCAAAAGGGGCTGTGTCATGTGGTCACGCTGCTAGTGTCATGTAGCCACTAGCAGCATGTGGCTACGCCCCCTCACAACACATGACCACGCCCATTTTTTGACACTCAGTACCACTAAGAAAATATTTCTACTTGCACCACTGGTAAAAGTTACATAAAGTATTACCTTAATTCTAGATTTCTGCATACCAATCCTACCTCTGTATCAATATATTGCACTCTTCACATCATCCCTGTTAGACTGATGCAGTACAGAGAAAAATACAGTGAAAAAAAATAAACATAATTTAGGAAAAAAATGTCATAAACATATACCAAACAAGAGTATTTTAACTGATTTCCAAAAATTATATCTATAACACAAAAAGGTAAAGTTTATCTTGAGTCTCCATGGGAACATGAGGACATAAATGGTACTGTATTGCTTTAAACACTCTTTGCTGCTTATCAGAAGACAGCACTATAATATAATATAACCCTCAGTTTAGTACTGAAGGATCCATTGTTGTGCCTCTGTATTAAAAACCAACCACTGCCCTTGGGCCAGATATAACAATTATCCTCTGACAAATCTTGATCCTTGGTCAACTTGCGTGATAGATGAGTTTGGGAAAGTTATATATCAAAGTCTAATTTATAAAATTAAGATTGTATTGTTAATTTTATTATGCTTTAGGTTGTAAAAGTCCAAAACATTCATCAAAACATACCATTTGAATTTGTGGTGGTTTTCTTATCAATGGGGGATAAGTTTTGAATTGGGTATTCTTAGATACTTTAAGACAGGATGTCAGATGTCAACTACAGATGGCACATTTAGCACGTTTGCTGTACTGTAGAAAACAAATTTATGTCAACTATATTAAGTATTAGAACTGTATATCAGTGTTAAGGTGGTGCAGGGACAAGGGCATAGTTTCCATAGGTGCAGGGAGTACACATGTTTTGGGCCCAGACCTGAGAGCGGCCCACCGTCCCTGTCAAGGTTTCATGTGTTATATACATTTTTCACTATTGGGTGGTATATAGGGGACCTAACAATCTTTTGCCTTGGGGCCTGCAATATATCTAGTTATGCCCCTGGACCTGCTCATTGTAATGTGGTATAAATTAAAATGAACTGGAGGTCATTATACTGTTACATTATATGAACTGGGGCACTGTAATATGACACAATATGAAATGAGGGTACTGTGTTGCATAATGTGTTCTGGCAGCCCTACAATGTGACATTACATGAAGTACAGTAGGGCACGATTACTGAGCATAAAATTAACAACTGCTGCGGAGAGGTGTCTCTCCAGAAGAATTAAAGTAAGGGCCATTTCAAACTGTTGCTATGGCTCCACAAAGATCTGGCTACTTTCCTGTGCAGTCATCTTCTTATTTCAGAAATGACAGTGCTGCAGAATATGCTCAACCTCTTGTTACATGACAAACACCATGACAACACTGCCATGATGTATAGTGGTTTTGGTCTCTGAGAGCAATCTGACTGAATGCTGGTAGCATTTTTTTTAATTCTCCCAGGCCCTAAAAGATTACAGTACCAGTCAGACCCACGCCCACTTTTTCCCCCTGTATAAGAGGTTTGCCACTGCTTGTGGGGTTCTTCCTGGCCAATATGAAATAGCAGATAGTGGAAGCAAAGTAATGGGGTCCACCTTAATTATTCTTTCCTGGTGCCTATTGGGGAATAAATTATCAGCTAAAGCCTACAGCTTACTTTGTGGTCTCTTCAGGAGCAGCATGGGGAATAAAAGATAAATGTGTCCTTCTTGAACGAAGAGCCCTAGAAACAGATACAGTGCTGGTATTATATAATTAGTGCAGGTATTATATAATGAAAAAATGTTATCACATTTAGATTTTCAATTGGCAGTCAGAACAAAAAAAAAATCTTGACTGACCTCCCAAAAACCAGAGTCACAGGAGGTCAAAAGATTCCCTATGTTGGGAATCAAAGGACAGGGCTCAATGTAAACCAAACAAAATAACTTGACACATTAGTGTAATACTGAGATGGGGGGAGGGATAATTCTGAGCCAGAAAAAGGAAATCCAGAGTCAGTGGCATAGCCAGGAGTGCTGCAAATCTGTCAAAAATGGTACTCAGTCATAATTGCCTACAGTGCAGTATGTGTCTACTATCTGTCCACTTCTTACTTCTTACTGCCTAGCAGCATACTGCACTGACCCCACTGTGAAAGGGTCAGCCTGTGGTCACATAGCATGGCCCATACTTCGCTTTCCTCCCTGGTGGCCTTTCCTCCTCTCAGAAATGCAGCAAAACCACCTGCTCCATGATGGGACCTCACTCCCCTCACTGTGAGACTCTGTGGCATGCGGGTGGGATGTCAGGACAGTGTCCTGCCAATATTGGGATGGTTGGGTGGTATGGATCACAGCTGAGTGGTAGTGCTGTAAGGTCCCTATTACATGGATCCTGAGGTATAGACAGACTATGTCTAGGTCGACCCCATATTGTCAACATGCATCAGGTTGACACTGACAAAACATGGACGTGGACAAAAGGTCAACCTATAGAAGGTTGACACTGGAAAAGGTCGACAGGTACAAAAGGTCAACATGTTCAATTGGTGGACATGGCAATGGTCGACACATGCCAACACACCTTTTTGAAGTTTTTTTGCATTTTTTTACAACTTTTTCATACTCTACTATCCTCGTGGACTATGGGCCCAACTCAGACTTGATCGCTGTTGTGCAATTGCGCAGGACATCCAATTATCGATCGACTGTGCATGCATACAAATCATAATGCGCATGCGCGAGGCCAAACTGTGAAAGAATTCACTGTCTTTTTGATCGCTAGGCATACACAAGTTGATTGACCGGAAGCAGACATTTGGTGGTGGTAAGTGGCTGTTTTCTGGGAGTGTCATTAAAAATGCAGGCATTCCCAAGCATTTTCAGGGAGGGTGTGTGACTTCAGCTCTGGCCCCAAACAGCCTGTTGCTATTGCACTGTAGGAGTAGGTCCTGGGCTACGCACAGACTGCACAGACTGGAGAAAACATTAGATGGTGAGTGGGTTGCAAATGGATTTGCAGCTGACCGGCGTACGCAGAGCTTTTCGCAAGCCATATGCAGACTTGCATGGGGTGGGTATTCACTCTGTGCAAGCCATGCAAGGAGATGCGGTACACTAATTGAGGTTCCCTGTGCTATAACGGTGAAAACGACACCAATTTTTATAAAAAAGTTGTGTTAGCCATTTTTTTTTACTATTTCCCATGTAGTCCTTTTATGTCAACCTTTTGTACCTGTCGACTTTTTCCTGTGTCATCCTTTCATAGGTTGACTTTTTGCCCATGCTGTCAGTGTCGACTTGATTCATGTTGACCATATAGGGTCAACCAAATGAGTGGCGACTTAGACATTATAGATCTTCTATATCAAACCCCTACTACATCTAGCTGCAGTGGTGTAACTCCCAGAGACAAGAGAGACATTTGCTGCCGGGCTTCAGCTGTCAGAGAGGCACCAAGAAAGAAAGACAGAGGGGGCTTCTGAACTAGAAAAGATCTCTCTCCACTCATTTCAAAGTGATTTGGGGCAGTTACTGCTGACTGCTTCCAAACTCGGAAACCCTCATTGAAGACCCCTTCACCTGAATAGTTTGGAATGTGTCTGGTAACAGATCAAAGTGTGTACAATAAGCTACAGCTTTGCTGCTGTGTCATATTTGAGGAAATAAAGAAGAGCAGAAGTTGGTTTTAAGAAAGTGCACTAATTATTATAATAAAAATTTTAAGGGGGTATTTATCAACTCTCCTAAACCAGTAAAACAGCTGTAAATCACTTAATACTTCATTACCTTTCACTCACACATCCCCTAAACACCCTTGGGTTTCACCTCTTCCGCTTGATGGATCTGAATGGATATAATTTGATGCACCACTCACAGAAACATCAACGTAGCACTCACACCTCTTCTCATAAATTAAAATTAATAATAATAAGAGACACAAGAGACTCAGCACAGGCACTTTAATTTATAATATTTATTACTCATGAAACTTTTGCAACATTTTTGAGTTGTTCTCTATGACTAATCCAATTGAAATTAATACATATGTGGTTATAAATAGGTATTTTTATATATGTCCATGATTCTCTGGTAATGTATATATTTTCTTATTCCCTTCCTATGTCTTCCGGGACAGAGACTGGCATAACAACAAACTATATATTTATATGCTGTTCAAATGAAGAAGTCACAGATACAAATCACTGTTCAAACTCTAAAAGAAACAGTGATCTATCATTGGGACCCATTATTGAAAGAATGTTGTCAGAAACACCATTTGCGGTTCACGTGCATCTCAAGACTGTATTAAACTCCGGATATCATCTGCTGAATGGAATCCCCACTGAAAGGAAGTGACGCGCGGCTTGATAGAGATGAGTTCCGACTTCAGAGTGTGTTCCACGGCATACATGGCTTCCGGGTACCCACACGTGACGAGATGACGCGGACGTGACGTCCGGCGAAAGTGACGCGGCTTTCGGGACCTGACACCAAACGTTGGAGCGGGCGCAAACGCAGATGGGCCCGTGAAGAGGCTTCTGGCACCTGTGTCTGAATGCGGGAGCGGGCGCAAGCGCAGAAGAGCCCGCCACACTACAGGAAGTGGGGCGGAAGTACCTGTTGTCAGTACATTCCGTGAACAAATACCCTATTACATTTACCAAACCACTTGTTTTGCAACTTGGTGATAAGAATTAGCTTTGTTTTAGACACTTATATTCCACACATCCATTTTATTCAAATATGAAACATACTAAGATTATTGTTTCCCCTAAGCATCACTGTGGGAGGAAGTGATGTCACACATAGTCTTCTAATTGACAGAGGTATAAATATGAGCCCTGTCCCAATGCCACACTACCCTTGATGAAGTCCTGAAGGACAAAACGCGTTGGACATTCCATGACCTTTCCCAGACTGACCTCCTGGACCTAAGATAAGAACTTTATACACATATACTACAAATCGATGTGTACCTTGTACTTTTATATTCATTTTTTTTCTTTTTAGCCTCAACCCTTTCCATTTTTTATGAATTTTTATGCTTGAGCATTTTTCTTTTCTTAAACAAAAGTGTACTACTATTTTTTAGATTTTGTAAAATAAATATGCATTTTATATAAAAAAATCTTTTATGTTCCTTCACAATAGACACCATTGGTCGCTTGTGCCCATATTCCTGGTTTTTATAACACTTTTTACAGCAGCTTACCACTGCTGTTTTTATTTAGGGGCCTGCTGACACCCTTTGTACCAAGGGAGTGTAATTTTGGACATATATTTTATATATTTACTTTGACGGATAAATCACCACAAGTGGCGCTGTTTTTTCTTCTCTATTACGTATATTTATTTAATTATATTTTAAAAATACAATTTAGAAAAGTTTGCTTAAAATATGTTTAACATAGCACCAAGTGAGAACTCTACAACCTTTCATGTTAATTTTGCCTTGTATCCCAGCAATATATTTAGCTGGTCTCTTAATTGGAGCCATCTGCAGCCCTTTCTAGCTTATATGCAGAGATGAGTGACTAATTAGGTTGCTAGAGTATGTCAGGCAATTTTTAGATTTTTATGATTGCCAATTAAATGTAATCAAAATATGGCCAAATACATAAACACAATTAATATACCAATCCATATTTTGCAAGTAAATTTCTCCTAAAATTTAAATGATAAAAAAATGAACTACAAAAACAAATCTGAACATCTAAAAAAAAGTTTTAAATAAATCTATATTTTGTAAAAACAGTTGAAACATTACATTTAGAATTATTCACATTTTCTTTTACATCATAGTATCTACAGTAGATCTAATCAGGAATTTCTATCACTGATCAACACAAAAATCAATAGACATGATGTGCTAAGTACAAAATGCCTTGGTTTTACCCTGTTGTGCCAGATGATACCTGCATAACATATATCAGGGTGCATGCTCCCACGGTCGCTAGCAACGGACGCATCCTGCTGCACATCATACCTAGCAATATCACAAGCGACCTTGGGGGTAATTCAGAGTTGATCGCAGCAGCAAATTTATTAGCAGTTGGGCAAAACCATGTGCACTGCGGGGGGGGGGGCAGACATAACATTTGCAGAGACAGTTAGATTTGGGTGGGTTATTTTGTTTCTGTGCAGGGTAAATCTGGCTGCTTTATTTTTACACTGCAATTTAGATTTCAGTTTGAACACACCCCACCCAAATCTAACTCTCTCTGCACATGTTATATCTGCCCCCCCCCCCCCCTGCAGTGTACATGGTTTTGACCAACTGCTAACAAATTTGCTGCTGCGGTCAACTCTGAATTAGGCTTCTTGTTTGTGTTAATAAAGGATGGAACATGTCCCATTAAATTCTTCCCAGTGGGTACACATAATCTGGAATCAAGGGCAATTGTTCCAGTGTCAGAACGAATGCCCATCGCCCCAGTGTATACCCAGCTTTACTGTAAAGAATGGTGGTGCTTGCGTCATAAGTCACCTAGGACTTTGGAGAACATTCATATTTCAGCCACATATTGATCCAAATATCACAATGGAGCATTAAAAAAGGTCCTTGAGTGGCTCCCATTAAAGTGTAGAGCGCCCATTAAAGTGTAGAGCTCAAACAAATTGAGAATATGTGGAATTTGAAAATTGCTGTTCATCAATGGTTACTATCCGGGTGGTCTTCACTATGCCGAATGTCGGGATCCCGGTGCACAGTATACCGGCGCCAGAATCCCGACACCCGGCATACCGACATATATTCTCCCTCATGGGGGTCCATGACCCCCCCTGGAGGGAGAATAAAATAGCGTGTAGCGTGTAGCGCGCCACCGTGCCCGCAGCGTGGTGAGCGCAGCAAGCCCGCAAGGGGCTCATTTGCGCTCGCCACACTGTCGGTATGCCGGCGGTCGGGCTCCCATCGCCGGTATGCTGCTCGCCGGGAGCCCGGCCACTGGCATACCATACTACACCCTTACTATCCAGCCTGATGGAGCTCAAGCCATATTTCAACAAACTATGGGCAAAAAAAAGGAAGTACTCTTGGGGCTGCTGCAAACTATACAGGCTTCATGTCGTATTTTATATACATGCCAAGATAGCAAATGCACACACAGGGTTGGACCGGTCCACAGGGGTACCAGCGAAACTCCCGGTGGGCCCCACTACCTGCCCCCCCCAGGGATCGGATTCCAGACTGTGCACTTGAATTATACATTATGCATATGTTACCTTATGCTGCACAGGACTATGGTATTGGGTAATGCAGTTATATATCTTGCACTTGTGCCCACATGTGACTGGAGAGCTGGGAGGTGGGAGGGGACGGCGGATCTATCATAGGCTAGGTAAAGTGAATATATGTGCATACAATTGCAAACATGTACAAACCAGGAAACAGATGCATATATTTCAGAGAAAGCCATATTATTTGTAGGTAGTTGGGTACAGATGCAAATAATGGATTTTGATAATGGTTGTCCACACTACTGAATCACTTTTGATTGTCTGATTGCAAATGCTCTATTGACACCTATACAAGATTTTTCTCTCTCCACTTTGTCTCTCTCCAAGGCTTGACACATCTGCCCATAAATCTTTACTCATATGCTGGGGTGGGTCCAGGGAAAGGGCAATCAGTGTGATGACCCCCTCCCCCTCAAACACTTTTTACCTGTCCAGGAGAGAGAGAAGACTACTGCTGCTCATGTTGCTGTGTGTATGCTGTGTAAGGTCAAGGGAAGCTGCTGCTCCTGATCACTATCACTCTACTCTATCTCCCTGCACAATGCCGCTCTGCTGCTGCGCTGCTGTACTGTGGCCAGAGGTACTAGAAAGGTAAGAAGTTTTATGGGGAGAGGAGGGGACATTGTACTGATCACCTCCCCCTTCCTGGATCTGCCCATGCTCTTATGTGCAATACCTGTTGAGTAAAGTAGATTTACAGCTGTAATCTAGAAATGAGCAAAGGTAGGAAGGAGTTTTGTACTAATGGAATTATGCAGTGGAGCAGGCCATTTGGCAGCAGTGGAAAGTTCCGCTCTATATATTTTGCTATACATTTTTTAATCTAGTCCTAGAGCTTGGAGAATCACAGTGTCAATTACTTATGCTCTGTTGTTTGGTTGGGGTGTAAAAAGGTAGAGTTCCAGGCTGAACAAAAATTATGGGGTAGAAGCAGACACAGAACACTTAAGGTCAAACTCCACCAGAATATTATATTAGGCTCAAAGTCCTGAGATCTGATAATGGCAGAGAATATCTCAACAGAGTGGTGGAATAATATGGAATAGAGCATCAACTGACCATTTCCTATATTCCTCAGCAAAACGGTGTGAGTGAGGAAACCGTACATCGATGTAGCAGCAAGATTTATGTTGAAGTTTGCAGGGCCTAGAGAAGCAGTTTTGGGCGGTAGCTGTATCCATAGCAGTTTATCTAAAAAAAACACACCATTCTCCTACATTTGCCCTAAAAGACATAAAACTTATAGCAACCAATCAGATTCTACTTATCATTTATCCAGCACCTTCTAGAAGATAATAGCTGGAATCTGATTTGTTGCTATGGGCAACATCTCTACTCCTAAAACCCCGCACCTTAGTAAATATACCCTTATGAGAGGAATTGAGGCTGGACTTTTAGGAAGGAGTGTTATGACTGAGAGCTTTCTCAGTGAGGGAGAGGAATGTGACGTTGATTTTCTGGATAGACTGGAAAGGGGTAAGGTTGGTGCTTGGAAGGCCAAAAGGAATAGATTACAGTAATTGATGAGGGCATAGATAAACATTTTAGTAGCTTCCAGGGTGAAGGAATTCTTGTTTTCTGGAGCTATTGCAGAGGTGGAAATGGCAGTTTTAGGAGAGGTACTGATTCATGGGTAATTCACACCAAAGTGACTTGCATCTATAGATGTGTAGCCCAGAACTAAGGAACTGTCTAACAGCAGTTCCTATAAAAGTTAATGTGGTTTGGTGGTATGTCCTAGCACTGACTAGGTTTTGTGTTTTTCTTATTATTTCTAGATGTTTTGTGACTTAATTAGCTTTTTCCGGGTATGCATTCAAAGGAAAAAAAAAATGTGTTTATGTCAATCGAACTGCTGGATAGTATGAACTATACATGCTTTGGACAAGCTCACACCCTTTTTAGATTTTAAAATGTTGAGATGTCTAGTTGAGGTTGAGAGATGTCTCTAATGTATATTCCACAAAATAAAAATTTCTTTTTGATAAGTCTCATAAAAAGGAGATTTTTCTTAAAAATATAATGTTTTACTGTTGTTATTACATTGCACCATAAAAGTCCACACTGGAACCTGTACAATTAAATAGTGCTCAAATGTGCTCAATAAAATCCAGACAGGTACAGCAGTATAAATATATCTTAAAAATTGACTATATAAAAAAAACTGAAATTATCAGAGAAAAATAAAAGAAGAGTCATCTTTACTGAAATAAATGCCAGTCTCCTGAGCAGTGTAGCAGTAACAATGCATTTCGTAGGCACATGACCACTTCATCAACCTTGTTTAGCTGACTCATTAAAATAATATTTCTATACATACAACTTTACTGTTCACATTGAGAAATATTTTACCCTTACTGAAATGCCAGAATGATTGCAACAAACCGAACTCTATCAACTGAAAAGTCACACCAATGTTTATCACTAAGAAAATGTCTAAGGATTTTATACATAGTTGTTACAATTGGAGAAAAGACAGCCCTCCTCTACACATCCCATCAGTTCTTAGACACATTTAACCATGATCCAGTGGGCATATTTAAATTTAAAAAATAAAATTATTAGGCCTGTATTTATTAAACATTGTGATACAGCCGCAAAAAGTAACATTATGTCACATATTGTGCAAATTTGGAATGATTTGCTAATGGGACATCATAAAGACATAGACCCACTAAGAGCCAGCCAAGTGATGAGTAAGAAATAAAGTGAGAGCTAACAATATCACTTTACTTTTGAGTTCAGACCCAGACGGGCAACTGTGCATGAGCAAAGTGGAAAAGCTTTGATTCGTATCCGCTCCATTGAGATAAGCGACCGATGCTATCTAGACTAGAAAACTATGTGGACAGCAGCTACAAGCAATGGTGATCTGCAAGCAGGAGATATCTTTTTTTAACATATTATTAACTGTAAAACCATATGCTTTGCAATATCTAAATTAAGCTGAGTTAGATGACATAGATGTATAGCTTAAGTATGAACTTTACAATGTGTAAAACCATATTAAAGGCAAGCATGCTGGTGCTGCTCTAGATGTCAAAGTGTATAGGAAAAGAGTCTGTAATTGGCACTTAAGAGTCTGGTAATTTTTGGATCTATTGTAAAAAAAGAAATAATACTATACATAGCTATGCAACAAAATGAAATCAGGAACCATGGCCTAGATCTATCAAGCTGTGGAACCTCTACAGTCAAGAAATTAGCTCTGCTTGAAAAAAATAAAAAAAATAATAAAGTTTAGTTATAAAGTTAAGAAGAGATTTCGCTCAACAATGAAATTCCAGAGCTGCTTTTTAATTTCTCCTTATTCAGTCACATTGTATTTGAATTCCATCACATTGTATTTATTAGAGATGAGCGGGTTCGGTTTCTCTGAATCCGAACCCGCCCGAACTTCATGGTTTTTTTCACGGGTCCGAGCAGACTCGGATCCTCCCGCCTTGCTCGGTTAACCCGAGCGCGCCCGAACGTCATCATGACGCTGTCGGATTCTCGCGAGACTCGGATTCTATATAAGGAGCCGCGCGTCGCCGCCATTTTCACACGTGCATTGAGATTGATAGTGAGAGGACGTGGCTGGCGTCCTCTCCATTTAGATTATAAGAGAGAGAGATTTACTGGAGCTTAGGACTAGGAGGAGTACTGTAGAAGTGTAGAGAGTGCAGAGAGTTTACTAGTGAGTGACCACCAGACAGTGCAGTTTATTTAATATATCCGTTCTCTGCCTGAAAAAAGCAATACACACAGTGACTCAGTCACATACCATATCTGTGTGCACTGCTCAGGCTCAGCCCAGTGTGCTGCATCATCTATATATATTATATATCTGTCTGACTGCTCAGCTCACACAGCTTATAATTGTGGGGGAGACTGGGGAGCACTGCAGTGCCAGTTATAGGTTATAGCAGGAGCCAGGAGTACATAATATTATATAGTGAGTGACCACCAGACAGTGCAGTTTATTTAATATATCCGTTCTCTGCCTGAAAAAAGCGATACACACAGTGACTCAGTCACATACCATATCTGTGTGCACTGCTCAGGCTCAGCCCAGTGTGCTGCATCATCTATATATATATTATATATCTGTCTGACTGCTCAGCTCACACAGCTTATAATTGTGGGGGAGACTGGGGAGCACTGCAGTGCCAGTTATAGGTTATAGCAGGAGCCAGGAGTACATAATATTATATTAAAATTAAACAGTGCACACTTTTGCTGCAGGAGTGCCACTGCCAGTGTGACTGACCAGTGACCTGACCACCCTGACCACCAGTATAGTTAGTAGTATACTTATATTGTGATTGCCTGAAAAAGTTAAACACTCGTCGTGTGACTTCACTTGTGTGTTGTTTTTTTTTTTATTCTATAAAAATAAAACTCATTCTGCTGACAGACAGTGTCCAGCAGGTCCGTCATTATATAATATATAATATATACCTGTCCGGCTGCAGTAGTGATATATATATATTTTTTATATCATTTATCATCCAGTCGCAGCAGACACAGTACGGTAGTTCACGGCTGTGGCTACCTCTGTGTCTGCACTCGGCAGGCAGTCCGTCCATAATTGTATACCACCTAACCGTGGTTTTTTTTTCTTCTTTATACATACATACTACTACGACATCTCTTTATCAACCAGTCTATATTAGCAGCAGACACAGTACAGTACGGTAGTTCACGGCTGTGGCTACCTCTGTGTCTGCACTCGGCAGGCAGTCCGTCCATAATTGTATACCACCTAACCTTTTTCTTTGCATCATGTGCTGATTGGGGAGGGTTTTTTGGAAGGGACATCCTGCGTGACACTGCAGTGCCACTCCTAAATGGGCCCGGTGTTTGTGTCGGCCACTAGGGTCGCTAATCTTACTCACACAGTCAGCTACCTCATTGCGCCTCTTTTTTTCTTTGCGTCATGTGCTGTTTGGGGAGGGTTTTTTGGAAGGGACATCCTGCGTGACACTGCAGTGCCACTCCTAGATGGGCCCGGTGTTTGTGTCGGCCACTAGGGTCGCTAATCTTACTCACACAGCTACCTCATTGCGCCTCTTTTTTTCTTTGCGTCATGTGCTGTTTGGGGAGGGTTTTTTGGAAGGGCCATCCTGCGTGACACTGCAGTGCCACTCCTAGATGGGCCCG
The DNA here is from genome assembly GCF_028390025.1 of Pseudophryne corroboree. Classification (NCBI taxonomy): domain Eukaryota; kingdom Metazoa; phylum Chordata; class Amphibia; order Anura; family Myobatrachidae; genus Pseudophryne; species Pseudophryne corroboree. The sequence continues at coordinate 498,739,791 of NC_086449.1, read as the reverse complement.
GTGTTTGTGTCGGCCACTAGGGTCGCTAATCTTACTCACACAGCTACCTCATTGCGCCTCTTTTTTTCTTTGCGTCATGTGCTGTTTGGGGAGGGTTTTTTGGAAGGGAAATCCTGCGTGACACTGCAGTGCCACTCCTAGATGGGCCCGGTGTTTGTGTCGGCCACTAGGGTCGCTTATCTTACTCACACAGCGACCTCGGTGCAAATTTTAGGACTAAAAATAATATTGTGAGGTGTGAGGTATTCAGAATAGACTGAAAATGAGTGTAAATTATGGTTTTTGAGGTTAATAATACTTTGGGATCAAAATGACCCCCAAATTCTATGATTTAAGCTGTTTTTTAGTGTTTTTTGAAAAAAACACCCGAATCCAAAACACACCCGAATCCGACAAAAAAAATTCGGTGAGGTTTTGCCAAAACGCGTTCGAACCCAAAACACGGCCGCGGAACCGAACCCAAAACCAAAACACAAAACCCGAAAAATTTCAGGCGCTCATCTCTAGTATTTATAGTCTATCCCATTATGTTTTTACAGGTGTACTTTTTAATTCTATGTCATTTATACTTTATGCCATTGCATAAACAACAGACTTGATTCAGAAATGCAAAAGATTCAAATTCAATTCAATTTAATTCAAATGATTGAGGTCAACAACATTTTTTCTTATACCTGAGATGAAGATATAAGGATCCCTATTCAGACCTGATCGCTTTTGTGCGAAATCGCACATTGGCCGACTATCGAAATGACTGCACATGCACCGCAATGTGCAGGCACATCGCCAAACAGCGACAGGATAGTGCAAACATTTCAATCGCACGGGCGTTCGTAAGGTGATTGACAGAAAGAGGAAGTTTTCAGGGAGTGTCAGGAAAAATGCAGGCGTTCCCAAGCGTTTTCAGGGCGGGTGTGTGACGTCAGCTCCGGACCCGATCAGCCTGTTTTTATTGCACTGTAGGAGTAAGTCTTGGGTTACTCACAGACTACACAGACTGGAAAAATCATTAAATGGTGAGTGAGTTGCGAACGGATTTGCAGCTGTCCCCTGTCTGGCGGAATGTTCATGCGGCATACGCATGCATTCACACACTTGCACGGGGCGGGTTTTCACTTTCCCTGGGTGGCAACTATCTGATTGCAGACCTCTGCAAATTTGCAGCACAGCGATCAGGTCTGAATTAGACCCCAGGTTTCTTATTGTATATTAGAAATTTTGATTAACTATATTGCCTTGAGATTGAATATTGTGTTCAACGACACTTTCAGCCATGTAGATTACAGATATGAAAAAATATAAAAATTATAGAAGTATATTTAATATATTGCTATAGTTTATGATTATGGAATGTTATATAATGTCTATGTGCTAAATATTTTTTGTCTACTTTTGAAAAACTACGTAGATATTTGCCCTGCCCAGACATTCATAAATATGTAGTAAGGGCAGTTATTAGAGTAATTTTAAATACCTCACATCAGTCCTGGCTTAATTGGGACTGTCCTGCTGTCTCAACAATCAGAACCTTTGTCTTGATTGCTGAGAATGTTGGAAGGAATATGCACTATTATCAGTCAACCACATGGATCTCCTTCAGATAAGGTTGTTCTCATTTAGATATAGCTTTTTGACACAGATCTGATGGTTTGGCTATTTGGCTAAATGACCAGTTCACCACAAGTTGCCACTTGCTTGCCATCTTTACTCAGCTGTGGATACTGAGCAAGAGGGGTTCCCAACCTATAACACCCGCTCGCTGTGGGTGGGAGAGTCAGATGAGAAATAGCACTCTATATTAACAAGTAACCAAACTAACCATTTACTTTTGGATAATGCTTTCAGTATTATGCCAGTCAAATAGATTGTGAAAAAAACATAACAACAATACCATTACAGCTTACCACAACCCAACTTTTCTGCAATTTACCCAAAATAGAATTTCGTGCTGCAGATTTATGTCATAAATTACGTTTCCATTTTAATTAGTGAACAGGTTTGTGTAATTTCCATTATAATTACAATAATTTACTTCCACTCAATGCAATTCAGTGAGGAGTGCCAGCTGTGTTAACTTTGTTTCAGGATGGCTGGCAATCTTATTCAGAAGCATTTTTCTCCCCGTGCCTCAAAATTAGCTTCTTTTCATACCTTTATCTACATGTACTAGTCACTAACTATTGTTTCTCACAATGTGTATATAACCATTGAGTTTTTGGAAAACTATGATGAAAAGAAAAATAACTTGGAAAAAGAACGATGTCAAAAAGTTTAACTGTTAATTATAGTATTTATATTTCTATATGTTATTGTACATTGTGTTAGAGCTACTATTGGAGAATAACTGTTAGGTTATTCACAGACTGCTGTATAAAATAGATATTAAAGTACAGTGTTCCTTTTGTACACAAACTCCAGCTTGTGTGTGCACTGAATAACCTTATTCCTTTGCATGACATCAATAGTACTTTATCAGACATTCATAGAAAGGGTTGGTATCGAAATACCAGTAGTCGGGATCATTGCCCTCAGAGGGCCCTGTGCCTAACCCTAATACTAACCCTAACCCCAACACTTACCTTGGGCATCCATTGGCATTGTGAGCATCTGGATTCTGGGATCCTGACTACATCCTAATAGGAGTTGTGGAGTGATAATGAAGTTAGCAACAACATAAAAGCTAGCAAACTGTATTCAAATATATTGCATCCCTTTCCATTAACTCCTTATCTGCTTATGGTTTTCTCATCCCTATACTGAGCTTGTTTTCCAAACACTAGTCACTTTCCAACATCAGTAACTGTTGTGTTTTTAGATTTTAGCCACACAATTTATGCCTTATTTTTTTAAAGAAGATAAGAATTTTCAGAAAATACTAGTCCTTTTCTTCTTCTAACAAGTCAGATACCTTTATTCTTCTTCTAGTGGTTTCTTTTCCCAGCTCGTAATCAGTACCAGTATGTAGAAGGTAAAGATGTTTTTTTATTTGGGCAAAGTGTGTGGCTGACGAGTTGTACTGTATCTTAAGACAATTGGTCCCATTCATTGTGCATAAGAAAGTATTATAGCATCTGTTATTTTTATAATTTTGTTTTGTGTGCTAATATTTTATCAGCCTATTAATTCTTACCATTACTGGCTTCCTGTATTGTAATAGTTTGCAGATCCCAGCTTAGCCACAGTATTTTTGACATATGATGTTACTTCAAAGAAAATATTTGGATCCAATTTAAAAATGTCAAATATGCTTCATTTTATCATTATTGATACAGTTTATTATTCAATAGAGTGAGGAGTCTTCTCGTGGTAATTTTCTGTTTGTCTTCACCAGTGGCGGCTCCAGAGGAGGGGTTGCAGCAGGTCAGTTCAAATATAAAATAGGGGAGCCACACCAACTGTCACCAACTGCCATTTCACACTGACTCACTGGCAGTTGGTGTGGCTCCCCTATTTGAATTTTGAACTGAGCTGTAGCTCCACCACTGGAGCCGCTCCTGGACTCTTCACTGCTCTTGACGACTTTGGTGAGTTTATCTGTCTTTGTTTATCTATGATGAATCCAGCATGTCTGACCCATAATACAACTCTTTCTTGGACAAATGTGCAATATATTTAGCTGGTAAGGAATCCACCTGTAAACAACAAGGGGGTGATTCCGCACTACCAAAAATATAGCGAAAGATCATAGATAGCCAGAGATATCAAGTCAATGAGAGTAACTCAAAATGATCACTTCTGGTGGTGCACCCAAAGTCAAACAGTAAGTTTACTATGTAGATTTTTTGGAGAGTAAGAAAGACTCTTTTGTGGGTGCATTCTTATTAGATATTAGTAAAGTTTAAAACATGCCTTTATTATAGTCATCTAAAATTGACAGTGTATCCAAAAATTGCAAGACAAACAACGTACAACATTCAGATTAAAACACGTGGACGTATGCCCATGCGTGTTTTAATCTGAATGTTGTACATTGTTTGTCTTGTACTTTTTGGATACACTGTCAATTTTAGATGACTTTAATAAAGGTATGTTTTAAACTTTACTAATATCTAATAAGAGTTCACCCACAAAAGAGTCTTTCTTCCTCTCCAAAAAATCTGCAAAGGAATCCATCTGGCCTGGAATCCCCAAGTGGCATGAAATTAGAGCCAAGATTCCACGGTTTAATCACGTAAATATAGAAGGCATTGTTGAAAATATCCTGTACCGCTTGGAACTACAGTAGCAAAAACAAAACATCTTCTAGAGTGTATTAATTTTGGTCCTGCATTTAAGAAAAATAGTTTATATGTAGTCAGGATTTTTTATGATTCACTAAAGGAAGCAGTTATCAGACCATTTCTAAAGTAAAACCTTCTTTAAATCCAGAACACAACTGTAAATCCATCTGCCAACCCATGATATTTATGATTCATTCCACTTAGGATTAAGGAATTGACATAGTACTGAAACAGCCCTCATGTCTGTGTGTAATGATCTTCAAATGGCAAGAGAGAGAGGTAGTTGTTTGATCTTAATCCTTCTGTTCGGCATTTGATACCATGGAATATGGGATTCTAACAAATACCCCTTTTCCACTTGTAGCACGGGTCGCAGCCGGGAGCCTGACACGGCTGCGACCCGTGCTACAGCCTCCTTCTACACTAGCTCCACCAACCCAGCATATTGCCGGGTTGGTCACGCTGTTGCTGACGCAGCAGGGGCGGCGCTGGGAGGCCACATGATCTCCCAGCTCCGCCTTTCCAGTCACTGTGAATGGGAGCCGTGTCGCCTTGACACGGCTTCCATTTACACTATACAGCTTACCGGGTTGAACACGTGTTCAACCCAGCAAGCTACTCGGGTAGGATTCCTGGATCACTTGATCCGGGAATTTGCAGGGGGGGCCGTTTCCACTAGGAAAAAAACATGGGTAAATGCGCACCACCGGAAAAGGGGTATTAGCGCCAGAAGAATTTCTGTGCTTGGAATCTTATCTGGTTCAAATAAAATCACTGGCAGTTAACAGTTATCATTAATGTCCATGTCATGTGATGTACCACAGAGCTCTGTGCTTTCACCCATGCTATTTACAGTACACGATAACACTAGGCTCAATAATGAGAAGTCGTAGCTTGGACTACTACTGCTATGCAGATCATAATCAACTGTACCGATTCTTGACCACAGCTGCAAAAGACCCAATACCAATCCTAAATGTCTGTGTAGCTGAGGAGTGGAACAGTGGATGAGGGACAGTTGCCTGCAACTGAACCCTGGTAAAACATTGATTGTTATTATAAGAGCTCACCATCAAATCACAAGTATTAAACTTATTGGTCGAATCTTTGTGATGGCCTTGGTTGTGACTTACATATCATGTTTCTGTCATGATCAAATCTTTATTCTTTTATCTGAAGAACATAGCCAGATTGAAACGTTTGATTATCTCTGAAGATCTTCCTGCACTCTTCCTTTTATTTGTGTCTACACACTTGGACTATAACAATGCACTCTATCTTGGTCTCCCAGAAAAAGAACTGCACTAGTTACACTAGTTATATAATGATCCTTCTTTATGCCAAATACTGTCACACATGTTCTGCATTCCATCCACTGGCCACTTATGTATAAGTGTTATGAGTTACCACCACAGCTCATCACTTCAGCGGGTTCCGGATGTTGCTAGACAGCTGGGACGCCATGTCACTTGGCCGCAGGGCACTCTGGGTCTAGATTAACTTGACAGCCAGAGCTTGGCTGTACGTGGTTTGTGCAGCTAATATGAGTATCTTATTAATGAGGCTGGAACTCCCCACAGCTGCTGATTGGGTCAAACATTTGTTATTACCCAGGCAGTGCTGCACGTCCAATGCCGGTGATAGCTTATATTTCAGTGCTGCTGCCTGGTTTGTACCATGTGTATCATTGTCCTGGTCTCCTGCTCTGCATATGCCTGCCATTTCTGTTTCTAGGTACTACATTCTAGTATCTACTAACTGCAAGTATTACTAATTCTACACAGTAAATTCCATCTATGCTGATTATCAACTGTAAGCCAATGTGTCCGTGCTTGCTTAGTGATTACTATTCTGTTGATTACCATCTTGAACTATAAGTATCTCTGCTATTCAAATGAATGCTGTGCTGGACTTTATGCTGCTGCTAGACAGACATTAGGTCGACATGGTCAAAAGGTCAACAGGGTCAAAAGGTCGATATGAAAAAGGTAGACAGTACATAAGGTCAACAGGGTCAAAAGGTTGACATCAAAATGGTCGGCATAAAAATGGTAGACACGATTTTTTTACATTTTTGAGGTTTGTGTGGATAGTTTTGTCATCTGGACCCCCAATTGTAGAAAGGCATCCGCTCGCAATGCTTCGTGCTCAGTTTACAACCAACTCTATGCCAACATGTAAAATAAAAAAACTGTGTCTACCTTTTTTATATCGACCATTTATATGTCGACCTTTTGACCCTGTCAACCGTTTTTTACTTTCTACCTTTTTCATGTCAACCAGTTGACCCTCTCGACCTTTTGACCCTGTCGACATAATGTCTGTCTAACATATGGTGTCTATCTATTGACTGTCTAACTAGACACTGTCTATCTATCATCCGGATACCATTTCTGAAAGCTATTCAAGTTACATACTGTGTTGATTCTGAGTTGCTGCCATTATTACACAAGTATTACTGTTGTGGATAATTGTCTGCTATTCACCTGTGAGCAATCATTATGATCTGACCTGCAATTAACCCTGCTCATGCTGGTTCTAGTTCTGCAAACTACCTCTACTCTACCAGTGTATTTGTATTTACTCTAGTGATGAGTGGGTTCGGTTCCTTGGGATCCGAACTTCACCCATTTTACACGGTTCCGAGGCAGACTCGAATCTTCCCGTCTTGCTCGGTTAACCCGAGCGCGCCCGAACTTCATCATCCCACTGTCGGATTCTCGCGAGATTCGTATTCTATATAAGGAGCCGCGCGTCGCCGCCATTTTCACTCGTGCTTTGGAGATGATAGCGAGAGGACGTGGCTGCGTTCTCTCAGTTTCTGTGTTCAGTGTGCTGCAAATATCTGTGCTCAGTGTGCTTGCAAATATCTGTGCTCAGTGTGCTGAAAATATCTACGTTCTCTGCCTGAAAAACGGTCCATATCTGTGCTGCATTGTAGTATATAGTAGGAGGACAGTGCAGAATTTTGCTGTGACCACCAGTATATATATAGCAGTACGGTACAGTAGTCCATTGCTCTACCTCTGTGTCGTCAAGTATACTATGCATCCATATCTGTGCTGCATTTCAGGTGTGCGTAGTATATAATAGGAGGACAGTGCAGAATTTTGCTGACCACCAGTATATATATAGCAGTACGGTACAGTAGTCCACTGCTCTACCTCTGTGTCGTCAAGTATACTATGCATCCATACCTGTGCTGCATTTTAGTTGTGCGCAGTATATAGTAGGAGGACAGTGCAGAATTTTGCAGACCACCAGTATATATATAGCAGTATGGTACAGTAGTCCACTGCTCTACCTCTGTGTCATCAAGTATACTACAAAAGTTCAGTAAAATGACCCAAAAATCAAAATTAAAAGCGTCTGATGAGAAGCGTAAACTTGACAATGTGCCATTTACGACACGGAGTGGCAAGGAACGGCTGAGGCCCTGGCCTAGGTTCATGGCTAGTGGTTCAGATTCACATGAGGATGGAAGCACTCATCCTCTCACTGGAAAACTGCAGTGCCACTCCTAGATGGGCCAGGTGTTTGTGTCGGCCACTTGGGTCGCTTAGCTAAGTCACACAGCTACCTCATTGCACCTCTTTTTTTCTTTGCATCATGTGCTGTTTGGGGACTATTTTTTAAATCTGCCATCCTGTCTGACACTGCAGTGCCACTCCTAGATGGGCCAGGTGTTTGTGTCGGCCACTTGGGTCGCTTAGCTTAGTCACACAGCTACCTCATTGCACCTCTTTTTTTCTTTGCATCATGTGCTGTTTGGGGACTATTTTTTAAATCTGCCATCCTGTCTGACACTGCAGTGCCACTCCTAGATGGGCCAGGTGTTTGTGTCGGCCACTTGGGTCGCTTAGCTTAGTCACACAGCTACCTCATTGCACCTCTTTTTTTCTTTGCATCATGTGCTGTTTGGGGACTATTTTTTAAATCTGCCATCCTGTCTGACACTGCAGTGCCACTCCTAGATGGGCCAGGTGTTTGTGTCGGCCACTTGGGTCGCTTAGCTTAGTCACACAGCTACCTCATTGCACCTCTTTCTTTCTTTGCATCATGTGCTGTTTGGGGACTATTTTTTAAATCTGCCATCCTGTCTGACACTGCAGTGTCACTCCTAGATGGGCCAGGTGTTTGTGTCGGCCACTTGGGTCGCTTAGCTAAGTCACACAGCTACCTCATTGCACCTCTTTTTTTCTTTGCATCATGTGTTGTTTGGGGACTATTTTTTAAATCTGCCATCCTGTCTGACACTGCAGTGCCACTCCTAGATGGGCCAGGTGTTTGTGTCGGCCACTTGGGTCGCTTAGCTTAGTCACACAGCTACCTCATTGCACCTCTTTTTTTCTTTGCATCATGTGCTGTTTGGGGACTATTTTTTAAATCTGCCATCCTGTCTGACACTGCAGTGCCACTCCTAGATGGGCCAGATGTTTGTGCCGCCCACTTGGGTTGCTTAGCTTAGTCATCCAATGACCTCGATGCAAATTTTAGAACTAAAATATTGTGAGGTGTGAGGTGTTTAGAATAGACTGGAAATGAGTGGAAATTATGGTTATTGAGGTTAATAATACTATAAGATCAAAATGACCCCCAAATTCTATGATGTAAGCAGTTTTTGAGGGTTTTTTGAAAAAACCCCCACCCGAATCCAAAACGCACCCGAATCCAACAAAAATTCGAAAGGGAGGTTTTGCCAAAACGCGTCCGAATACAAAACACGACCGCGGAACCGAATCCAAAACCAAAACACAAAACCCGAAAAATGCCCGCTGCACATCTCTAGTTGTAAGTACAGTCACGAAGAAATAGCTGATCTGGAAACCAGCGGTAATTAGAGAACAGTAATGACCATCCTGGGAGCCGATGACAATCAATGATGGTCGGCCTGCGAGCCGATGGCAAATAAACGATGGTCGGCCTGGGAGCCGATGTGAAGCAGAGTCTATATCCTGAGGATAAATAATGACACAGAGGATCGGCCTGGAAACCGATGGGAGAATGTGATGGAACAACACAGACAATAAGTAACTTTTGGTATTCAGTCTGGAAACCATTAGCAACTTGCAAATAACGATGGACAGCCTGGGAGCCGATGGCAACTGAAATCAGTACTCTGGAGGTAAGTAATACAGATGGTATAATAACAGTCACAGGTAATGAACTGGTCTGGGAACGAGTGTAATTAGCAAACTGCGATGGTTGGCCTGGAAGCCAATGGGGAACATCGATGGCTGGCTTGGAAGCCAATAGTAACAGGATCAATATGCAGTAGCTAGGTAATGCAAATGATGGTAGTAAATACAGGCGATAAGTAACTCCGGTAATCAGTCTGGAAACCAACAGCAATAGCTTCACACAGTCATAATATATGCACAAAGTCCACAGAGCCAAGCAAGGCTATAGCCGGAGACAGTTGGTAATATACAAGCTGGTTGTTTAAGTGCTGGATGCAATAGCACAGTGCTGAATGCAGAGTAACAACACACAGGTGAGAATGATGAGACAGCACCTGGAGAGAGTCTCTTACTGCATGTAGAAGTGGAAGCTGACTGTGGAAGGAGTTGTAGCAGAGCTGGATGGCTGGAGCCTGTAGTTCCACGGAGACATTGAAGCTAGGAAGTCACTGGAGACTGCTGGTGACTGGATCTGAATGCAGATGGAACTGCACCAGACTGGATGGCTGAAGCCTGTAGTTCTACGGAGCTAATACGCAGGGGAATCTCTGAAGACAGGAGACTGGAGCCAGGAGACACTTGTTCACAGGATGTGATGCGTTGTTCAAGGCCCCGATACTGTGCAGGAACTCTGAGTATATACCCCCTGGTCAGCAGGGATTGGAGAATCAAGTCATGTGAGCGCTCCAATGCTCAGGAGTGGATATCACCAAGTCAGCTGACTGCAGGTGTCATGACAGCGCCCATACTCTGGAGATGGTGGGAATACATCAAGGTACATGCTGTATGGCAAGCGGGGTACACACTGGAGAGAGTCTCTGCACATTGCAGGCAATCATGGAACATGCTGTCAGGCTGGGGATGTGACCTCCGGAGGCCAGTACATCAGAGCACTGGTAAGTGACGTGATGCAAAATGCAGATTCCTGACACCAACTATCTACATCCTTGTGCAACATTGGAGTACAGCGACATTTTCTAACTTAAACCCAGGATCCAGTGGTGTATCTATAATGGGTGCAATGTGTGCAGTGCACACGGGCCCCTGGGGATCAGGGAGCCCACACCGCACACCCTGCACCTATTTTTTTAAATACTCAACTCTCCAGAGTCCCCCTGATCCATTTTCCCGGAGATTTGCGCATCCGTAGTAGAGTCTGTTCACCCTCTAGTGCTCAGACTCTATTACACTGACGGGCACCGGCTCCAGAGAAGGGGGCCCCGGCGGAGAAGGTTGGACACGGGCCTCCTCCTCTGTTAAGATGCACATGCCATGATCAATATTTCTTCTAACAGTGCCGTTACACCACAGTCCCATTGCAACACTGTGACACTGCGGGATCTTCATGCCTTGTGTGATAAGTACAGATGTACCACAGCCCCACTGCAATTCTGTGGCATTGTAGGATCCCCGAGGTTCAACATATATTGCCTGTGAAAATTGGGACAATTTATTTAGGGAAATAGGGATTATACTTTATACAAATTATATTCTTAATTATTTTCTTAATTGTCTTTTTCTTGCAATATTATTATTTAGAATATGAATGCATCTGTGATTAGACTGACTTCTTCAATTATTGAATGTTCCAGTGTATCGTGAGCTGTAGGTAAAAACCTGATTTTCATAGTAACATCTAAAGCCATGTTATTCTGCATTACAAGTGTCCCCTGTAATTGTCATCTTGTCACTGTTTAATTATTGTCATGTATTCAACAACGACCTTCCATCCGGAATTCTTTGCAGCACAATAAAATAAACTTTCTGTTGTTCGTGGATTGCAGTCATTGAACTCACTGTGTGCGTATCAATCTGTTCTCATAGAACCGAACCCTACCGAACTTTGCTTTCCGAGCCCGGATCCGAGTCCGGTTCGGGTTTTCCCGCCTGACTCGGAAACCCGAACGTGGCAAAACGTCATCATCCCACTGTCTGATTCTCATGGGATTTGGACTCCATATAAAGAGCCGCACGTCACGGCCATTTTCACTCCAGTCTTGGAGAGTGTATAGAGAGGACGTGTCCTCAGTATTCAGTGTCTGTGTGTTGGGGCGGGAAAGTGGGGTGGCAAGTGTTGTGCTGCTCAGTCCAGTCCAGTGTAGTCACTCAGTGTATTGACTGTTTGGGGACTAGTTTTTTTTAAGTGCCATCCTGTCTGTAACTGCAGTGCCACTCCTAGATGGGCCAGGTGTTTGTGCTGGCACACTTGTGTCGCTTAGCTTGGCCATCCAGCTACCTCATTGCACCTCTTTTTCTTCTTTGCATGATGTGCTGTTTAGGGCCTATTTTTTAAATCTGTCATCCTGTTTGCCACTGCAGTGCCACCCCTAGACGGGCCAGGTGTTTGTGCCGCACACTTGTGTCGCTTAGCTTAGTCATACAGCCACCTCGGTGCAACTTTTAGGCCTAAAAACAACATTGTGAGGTGTGAGGTGTTCAGAATAGACTAGAAATGAGTGGAAATGAATGTTATTGAGGTTAATAATACCGTAGGATCAAAATTGCCCCCAAATTATGTGATTTTAGCTGTTTTTATGTTTTTTCAAAAATCATCCAGATATAAAACCAAAACCAAAACACAAAAGGGTGGTTTTGGCAAAAACCATGCCAAAACCAAAACACGAAAATGGAATTAGAACCAAAACACAAAACATGAAAAGTGCCCACCGCACATCTCTAGTTAAAACCATGTACACTGCAGGGGGGGCAGATATAACATTTGCAGAGAGAGTTATACCTCGTTCACACTGTCATCAAAAATCCGGGTTATTGCACGTGAACGTGCAGTAACCTGGGTTTATGTGCAGTGTGAACGGGGTCCAGGACAAATTCCAAGGTCGCCTGACCCGGTATTTCAACCCGGGAATAAAGAAGGGTTATTACAGGGTTATTACCGGGTCAGGCACAGTGTGAATGGGTTACCCGGGTCAATGTGACCCGGTACCCATTCACAGCATAGGGAGAGGCGGCGCTGGAGATGATCTTATCTCCAGCGTCGCCTCTGCACCTGCCCCCGATGCTGCCTCTGTCCCCACCCCCTGATGGCAACCCGACCCGGCATGTTGCCGGGTCGGGAAGCCACCCTGTTCGCACTGCACGGGCCCAATGCCGGATCACACCTGGGATTGATCCGTTTCCAATTCCCGGGTGCGACACGGCAATTTGCAATGTGAACATGGTATAAGACTTGGATGGGGCGTGTTAAAACTGAAAACTAAATTGCAGTGTAAAAATAAAGCAGCCAGTACTTACCCTGCACAAAAACAATATAACCAACCCAAATCTAACTCTCTCTGCACATGTTATATATGCCCAATGCAGTGCACTTGGTTTTGACCATCTGCTAACAAATTTGCTGCTGCGATCAGATCTGAATTAGGCCCAAAGTATGGGAACAACATCTTAGGGAAATAGTTCATCACATAGCCACCTAACACCTGTGATCCCTCTTCCAACCACTTCGACACCTGCCAGAGGCGGAACTACCGCCAGTGCAACCAGTGCGTTGCACTGGGGCCCGCCACTGTCCAGGGACCCAAAGCATGTAATGAGCAAACTGACTCATTACATGCCGCTGTGTGCTGTGGGCAACCGCTGCCCGCAGCACACAGCCGCCCGGACAGAGAGGAGAGGAGCGTAGCGGTACTGGGGAGAAGAAGGAGGAGGGAGGTGGAGGAGGGAGCCGCAGCAGCGCTCTGTTACTGGTTGAGGCGCTGCTGCTGCTGTCCCTCTGCTTCATTATAGGCTGTCTTCTGTCTGTCTGTCTGTCTTTCTGTCTTTCTTTCCATGTGCAAAAAGGGGGACTGTCTGCCGCAATGTGTAAAAAGGGGGAATCTGCCTGACGTAATGTGTAAAAAGGGGGAATCTGCCTGCCGTAATGTGTAAAAAGGGGGAATCTTTGCCGCAATGTGTAAAAAGGGGGAATCTGCCTGACGTGATGTGTAAAAAGGGGGAATCTGCCTGACGTGATGTGTAAAGAGGGGGAATCTGCCTTACGTGATGTGTAAAAAGGGGGAATCTGTCTGCTGTGATGTGTAAAAAGGGGACGCTGTCTGCCGTAATGTGTAAAAAAGGGGGAATCTGCCTGCCGTAATGTGTAAAAAGGGGGACGCTGTCTGCTGTAATGTGGAACAAGGGCACGCTGTCTGCCGTTATGTGTAAAAAGTGTACACTGTCTGCCGCTATGTATAAAAAGTACACGCTGTCTGCCGCTATGTGTAACAAGGGCACGCTGTCTGCCGTTATGTGTAAAAAGGGGACGCTGTCTGCCGTTATGTGTCAAAAGTGCACGCTGTCTGCCGCTATGTGTAAAAAGGGCACGCTGTCTGCCGTTATGTGTAAAAAGGGGGACGCTGTCTGACGTAATGTGTAAAAAGGGGACGCTGTCTACTGTAATGTGTAAAAAGAGGAATCTGTCCGCTGTAAGGTATAAAAGGGTAATTTGAATAATGGAGACTACTGTGCACCGTTTTATGAATTGGTATTATTTTGTGGCCACACTCCTTCCCCACGAAGCCACGCCACTATGTATTTTTGCGCGTGCCTACCGAGCGCACTGCCCCTGTTTTGTATGCAGGGGTGGGGCTCCGATGCCGTTTCTTGCACACAGTGCTAAAATGTCTAGTTACGGCACTGTTGCTAGGTATCCATTTCTCTGGCCCTGAGCAGGTCCCCCTCACCAGATCCTCTCAAGGGGTGAGGGGGTGGACTTGGATGGGATGGGGGGGGCATAGCATTTTGTCGCACCTGGGCCCACCGCTCGCTAGTTCCGCCACTGACACCTGCCAACCCCGTTGTTGTTACATTTGTTTACCCTGGTGGTCATTCCGAGTTGTTCGCTCGCAAGCTGCTTTTAGCAGCTTTGCACACGCTAAGCCGCATCCTACTGGGAGTGAATCTTAGCTTAGCAAATTGCGAACGAAAGATTCGCAATATTGCGAAAAGACTTCTCTGTGCAGTTTCTGAGTAGCTCGAGACTTACTCTTCCAGTGCGATCAGTTCAGTGCTTGTCGTTCCTGGTTTGACGTCACAAACACACCCAGCGTTCGCCCAGACACTCCTCCGTTTCTCCAGCCACTCCCGCGTTTTTCCCAGAAACGGTAGCGTTTTTTCAAACACTCCCATAAAACGGCCAGTTTCCGCCCAGAAACACCCACTTCCTGTCAATCACACTCTGATCTCCAGAACGAAGAAAAAACCTTGTAATGCCGTGAGTAAAATACCAATCTTCATAGCAAATTTATTTGGCGCAGTCGCAGTGCGAACATTGCGCATGCGCAAATAGCGGAAAATCGCTGCGATGCAAAGAAAATTACCGAGCGAACAACTCGGAATGACCACCCAAGTGCATTGCTTAAATACAGACCAGAATTACTTGTGTATTATGACCTTGGGCACGTGACATCTTTCAGATTCAAACACTTGCTGCAGTATACAGAATGTATACAATGTATGAGTTGATTTCCAACATACTTATTAACACTTGTTTTACTATATAGTGGCTTATTTACTACTACAAGCTATTATTTGATTTATCTATTATTCCACAATTACAAATTGTATTTTATATATATATATATATATACGCTTCCCAAAATTTGCCTTTTCTGATTGTGGAATTTATAGGTTTTATCAATTAAAAACAGAAAAGGCAGAGTTACTCTGTATGTTATTTCTGTATCAATGTAGCTAGGACACAATCAATCACACACTATGGCCAATAACTGAGATTTCTAAAGCGCTTCAGACTTTCAGCAAAAGATTTATTGTTCAATATAATTTTAACAGTCCCATCTTGTTTTAAAGTAAAAAAAGAACATTATTATGAACCTACAGAACTGAGCAAATATAATAATATAATGTTTATGTTACACCATACTTGCCTTCCTGACCCTCTCCATGAGGGAGAAAATGCTCTGTTCCTGGACTTTCCTGGTAATGTATGATTGCCATCACCTGTGGTGAGCTAGTTAATTGATAAGAAAGGTGTTTCACCACAGGTGATGGCAATCATACATTACCAGGAAAGTCCAGGAACAGAGGATTTTCTCCCTCATGGAGAGGGTCATGTAGGCAAGTATGTGTTACACTTAGATGCTGTTCCTTGTTCAAACATTTCCTATCTTACAAAGCTGGTGTGGTGCACTGGTGTTTCCAAAATAAGGTTCATGTGTTACAGACGGGAGGCATTCAATTTGCCGGCTGTCGGAATCCCTGCTGTCAGGTTACCAATGCTGGAATCCTGACACCTGGTGGAATACCGGCAGTCGGAATCCTGAAGGTTGCCACTGGGCTCGCACCCAGTAAGCCGGCTGTCGGGATCCCGGCATCGGTCTCCTTCCCGCCAGGATCCCGACAGTTGGCATATCATACTGAATCCATTACAGACACAGCTCCATGGTAGAGATGTTTGCTGCTAAGTACATAGTTTACGTGCTAATCATTCTGTATTGCAATGTTACTTTAGTGACTTCCATTACATGTTCTTTGATCTGTCTTATACTTCGCACCAGAAGTAGGGGGTTGTAAATGACCAGACCATGATTTCTGAATGGCACTTTGTAAATGCGATACTTTATGGAGCTTGAACCAGGTGGGTAATGCCATCTTTATGTTTCCCCCTGAGAGGGATAAACCCTCCCTGCACCCCTGGCAGCTGCCACGTCACACTGTGTCAGCGTCCGGAGTCTTACCGGTACGCTGGGGCCGCGGGGCTGGCTTCCTTGGCAATGTGCGGGCAGCAGCGGAGGTGGGCTGCTGCGTCGGATCCATGGGCAGCAGTAGCGGCGGTGAGGGGGTCCGCTCGTGGCGGTGGGATACCGCTACAGTGGGTCGCTCTTGCTGAGCCGTTGCTAGGAGACCAGGGGCAGTGAGCAATATGGCTTTGCAAAAAGGTCTGCATTACTGGGCGCCGCCATGTTGGAGACAAAGTTTTGAGCATAGTTCCTGTTTCCTGTTTCTTCCAGCCAATCCAGGGGAAGCTCTCCCTATAAAAGGGGGCTGGTTTAGGACAGGGATGCCAGTGCTTCAAGTTACAACCCTGTTGTAGGTGCTTTAGCCTGTGCTCCCAGGATTCCTGCTGTATTCTGGTTCCTCCTGATCCTACGTGGTCGGTTCTCTGTTGCTGCTGCAGCCCTGCCGTTTCTACCCTGCTACTGCCTGTGGAAGCGCTCCTGGAAAACCCGGTCCAGTAAGACTCTTTGGGCACAGTCGGCCCCGGGTCTTCTGCCTCGTCTTTCAAGCCACACTCCACAGATCTACTTCACCAGCCACGCCTTTGTACCACCGACCACAGCCTGCAGATTATCTTCAGCCTCGTTTTCCAAACCACAGTCCACAGTGCTTGTCTCCAGCCACGTCTTCAACCATCATCCACAGTTCCACAGTTCATCATCTACAGTCTCGTCTTTAAAATCACAGTCCACAGTTCTTCGCCTCCAGCCACGTCTTTAACCATCGTGCTCCAGCCTCGGTTCTCTTCCTCAGCCCTGTACATAATAAATACTTTCCAGTGACTCTCAAACCCCGTCTACGTTCTTCATTGCTCCGTGTCCCATGCGAAGGAACTATATCCAGCACCCTCATCTGGTTCATTCACAGCCTGCTACCTCCTCGGGCAAATCTCAGCTGCCGGATCCTCAAACTCTGCTAGATGTGACAGTAAGCACTGGCCAAATGGATTCGACGGGTGATCAGGCCTCAGGAGGGGATTCAACTGCAGATATCTGGTCTCGCTTAAGTAAGCAGGAGGCCACACAATCTCAAATCGTGCATTTCATGCAGAGTATGTCCGAACATCTTGATTCTCTTTGTGTTGCCATGACGGCCTCTCAAGTATCTACAGCTGCTCCCACATTAGCACCTCCGGTCCCGCTTCCTCCTGTACCAACACCACTTCCACGGTTGCATTTGCCACCACCCAGTAAATTCGATGGTAATCCAAAACAATGCCGCGGGTTTCTTAACCAGTGCGAAATCCAGTTTGAACTACAGTCGGACAATTTCCCATCGGCACGAACCAAAGTAGCCTATATAATTTCTTTACTTACCGGGCAAGCGCTGGAATGGGCTTCACCTTTGTGGGAGAGGATGGATCCCATCTTATCTAACTATCCAGAATTCGTGGCCACCTTCCGAAAAATCTTCGACGAACCGGGCAGAACTTCAGCTGCCTCATTGGAGATCCTGCGTCTGCATCAGGGCACGCGTACGGTCAGTCAGTACATGATCCAGTTTCGCACCCTTTCCTCAGAACTGAACTGGAACGAGGAGGCTCTCATTGCAGCTTTCTGGAACGGTCTCTCCGAAAAGATCAAAGATGACCTCGCAACTCAGGACGTACCTCATAAGTTGGATACACTAATTTCTTTATGCAATAAGTTAGACCTGAGGTACAGAGAGCGCTGTATGGAGAGGCTGCGGTCAGATCGCCCTAAGCCTAGAGTTGTTCTTCCACCAACACCATCATCACCAACTGCGGAAGAACCCATGCAGATTAATCGCTCCCGCCTCTCCAATGAAGAACGTCAGAGACGGCGACAAGGGAACCTCTGCCTGTATTGTGGTGCATCTGATCACTTTGTTAAAACTTGCAATCTACATCCGGGAAACGCCCACTCCTAGTTTGTGCTGGAGAGGTCAAGCTAGGAGAATTCTCAGAATTACATACCAAGAAAGAGTCTGTTCTGTTAACCCAATTGGAGCTCCCTTCTTCATCTCTTCTCATAACTGCACTACTCGACTCCAGAGCCGCCACAAGCTTCATTACGTCAGCTCTGGTCAAACGATCTGGAATACAAACAGTTCCTTTGGATCGTACCATTTCTGTTACCGCAGTGGATGGAAGTTATATCCCTGAGGGTATTATATCCTTTCTTACTATTCCTCTCAAGATGAAGGTCGGAGTTCTCCATTCAGAAGAAATCTCTTTCCTTGTAATTCCTAAAGCCTCTCATGAACTAATCCTAGGGTTTCCATGGTTAATCAGACCCAATCCCCACATAGATTGGCAAACTATGGATGTTCTCTCTTGGGGACAAGACTGTTTTCAGAACTGTTTACCTTCAGTTAGACCTCTCTGTTCTTCCAGCCCTTCCAGCCTTCCTGTGGAGTACCAAGCTTTTCAAGATGTTTTCAGTAAGCAAGGGGCGGACACCTTGCCTCCGCATCGTACTTAGGATTGTCCCATTGAGCTAGTACTGGGTAAGACTCCTCCCCGAGGTCGAATTTACCCTCTCTCACTTCCCGAGACACAGGCCATGTCGGAGTATATCCGGGAGAACTTGGAGAAAGGGTTCATCAGGTCTTCTACATCTCCGGCAAGAGCAGGGTTTTTCTTTGTCAAAAAGAAAGATGGGGGGTTGCGGCCCTGTATTGACTATAGAGGTCTCAATGACATAACAGTTAAGAACAGATATCCATTACCTCTGATTCCAGAACTGTTTGACCGTGTTAAAGGAGCTACTGTATTTACTAAGTTGGACTTACGGGGGGCCTACAATCTTATACGTATTCGCCCAGGGGACGAATGGAAGACGGCATTTAATACCCGCAACGGCCATTACGAATACCTGGCAATGCCTTTTGGCCTATGTAACGCCCCAGCTGTCTTTCAAGAGTTCATTAACGAAATCTTTAGAGATCTTCTCTATGACTACTTGGTAGTGTATCTGGATGACATCCTCATTTTTTCTAAGGATCTGAAGACCCATCGGGAACAAGTCAAAGAAGTGTTAACTCGTTTACGAAGGAATCAGTTATTCTGTAAGTTAGAGAAGTGCACCTTTGAAGTACCCACGATTCCATTCCTCGGTTACATTCTTTCAGGGCAGAAGTTACAGATGGACCCCGCTAAAGTCCAGGTGATTCAGGATTGGGCACTTCCAGCTACCCTTAAAGGAATTCAACGTTTCCTGGGGTTTGCTAACTTCTACTGAAGATTCATTCAAAATTATTCTTCTGTCATAGCTCCTATAACCGCACTAACTAGGAAGGGAGCCGATCCTGCCAAGTGGTCTCCTGAGGCTTTGGAAGCTTTTTCATCTTTAAAGGAGGCCTTCACGACTGCTCCAATTCTTCGACAACCCGATCTCAGCCGTCCGTTCTTGGTGGAAGTTGATGCCTCTACTGTGGGAGTGGGAGCAGTATTATCCCAGCTTTTCGAGGACAAGAAGGTCCATCCTTGTGCGTTCTTCTCGCGAAGATTCTCCCCCGCTGAACAGAATTACGCTATTGGGGAACAGGAATTACTGGCAACTAAGTTGGCCTTTGAGGAGTGGAGGTATTTGTTGGAGGGAGCTCAGCATCCAATTTCGGTAACCACGGATCACAAGAACCTCCTGTATCTACAGTCAGCCCGATGTCTGAACCCACGCCAAGCAAGATGAGCACTCTTCTAACCCCGTTTTAATTTTAAACTCAGTTACCGACCAGGTTCCCTCAACAAAAAGGCAGATGCCTTATCTTGCTCCCTAAGTTCAGAAGAACCCTCTGACCGTTCAAAAGAGCAATTTATCCTGGAGATCTTTCGACTCCATGGTCTACCACAGGAAATTGTGTCTGATAGAGGTCCTCAATTTGTGGCCAAGTTTTGGAGATCCCTATGTTCTGCTCTTGGCGTGAAATTAAATTTCTCCTCAGGATATCATCCCCAAATGGATGGTCAAACAGAGAGAGTGAACCAGGATCTGGAGACGTTTCTGCGTTTATTCATGTCCTCCTCACAGGATAACTGGCTGGACTTCCTCCCATTCGCAGAATTTGCCCATAACAATCTTTATCACTCTGCCACAAAATCTTCTCCATTCTTCATTAATTATGGTTACCATCCAAGAGTTCCTGACTTCCAACATCTGCCTACGCTCGAGGTTCCTGCCGCAGAGTCAACACTTCGACAATTTACTGAAGCCTGGAAACAAGTTCACAAGACTTTGCTCAAGACTTCCAAGAGATATAAGACCTATGCAGATCTGAAACTAAAAGCTGTACCAAGCCTTAAGGTAGGAGATCGGGTTTGGGTTTCCACACGTAACCTAAGATTAAAGGTTCCTACAAAAAAGTTTGCTCCCAGATTTATTGGGCCTTACCCAATCAAAAAAGTATTGAATCCTGTGGCTTACAAAGTGAAATTAACTCTGCAGTTAAGAATTCCTAATGCATTTCATATTTCTCTCTTAAAACCATTGGTACTTAATCGGTTCAGAGCCGCTCTGCCTAAATCACCCAAGATCCAATCAGCACATGGAGACGAATTTGAGATTCACAAGATCCTTGATTCTCGCAGATGTTATGGTCGTATCCAGTACCTTGTCGATTGGAAGGGGTATGGGCCAGAGGAGAAATCTTGGGTAGATGCAGAGGATGTACATGCTCCAAGACTTCTTTGGACATTTCATGCCAAGTTTCCAACTAAACCACATAGGTGTCCGGAGTCCACCCGCAAAGGGGGGGTACTGTCAGCGTCCGGAGTCTTACCGGTACGCTAGGCCCGCGGGGCTGGCTTCATTGGCAATGTGCGGGCAGCGGCGGAGGTGGGCTGCTGCGTCGGATCTGTGGGCAGCAGTAACCGCAGTGAGGGGGTCCGCTTGTGGCGGCGGGACGCCGCTACAGTGGGTCGCTCTTGCTGAGCCGTTGCTAGGAGACCAGGGGCAGTGAGCAATATGGCTTTGCAAAAAGGTCTGCATTACTGGGCGCCGCCATGTTGGAGACCAAGTTTTGAGCATAGTTCCTGTTTCCTGTTTCTTCCAGCCAATTCAGGGGAAGCTCTCCCTATAAAAGGGGGCTGGTTTAGGACAGGGATGCCAGTGCTTCAAGTTACAACCCTGTTGTAGGTGCTTTAGCTTGTGCTCCCAGGATTCCTGCTGTATTCTGATTCCTCCTGATCCTGCTTGGTCGGTTCTCTGTTGCTGCAGCAGCCCTGCCATTTCTACCCTGCTACTGCCTGTGGAAGCGCTCCTGGAAAACCCGGTCCAGTAAGACTCTTTGGGCACAGTCGGCCCCGGGTCTTCTGCCTCGTCTTTCAAGCCACACTCCACAGATCTCCTTCACCAGCCACGCCTTTGTACCTCCGACCACAGCCTGCAGATTATCTTCAGCCTCGTTTTCCAAACCACAGTCCACAGTCCTTGTCTCCAGCCACGTCTTCAACCATCATCCACAGTTCCACAGTTCATCATCTACAGTCTCGTCTTTCAAATCACAGTCCACAGTTCTTCGCCTCCAGCCACGTCTTTAACCATCGTGCTCCAGCCTCGGTTCTCTACCTCAGCCCTGTACATAATAAATACTTTCCATTGACTCTCAAACCCCGCCTATGTTCTTCATTGCTCCGTGTCCCATGCGAAGGAACTATATCCAGCACCCTCATCTGGTTCATTCACAGCCTGCTACTGTTATGATTCCCGTACTCCAGACCAGAGGAGATCTTATGGCAGAGGTCTGAGTACTGGAAAGATATACTGGTTGTGGGAGCAGGAGAGCCTAGTAACCCCTGGCGCCCTAACTCCGTTGTCTCGCCCGTGTTATCAGAAATCCCCTGCGAGACTATGGTTGCTTGAGCCCATGGCAGCCGCGTTCGAAGGGCGGATTATGTCTGCCCAACCCCGATGCCCCCTCAGGTCTTAATGGGAGACAAAGGGAAATCCGAGACAGGGTGATAACAAGGGGCCCTCTGACTAAGCAACCAGGCCAGGGGTTACAAGCTAACTAACTAAACCAAAAAGTATGTGCGGACTAGCCGCCAGGGAAAAGGACAACCAAAGATCCACTGATCCGTAACTCCTATCCAGCACCGCTGGATACCAGAGTGGATCAGGGGGAGCGGAATCCTCCGCAAAAGCTCCAGAACACAAAGATACAAAATAATAAACAGTAAGCGGTCAAGCCGCAACACACGGCTACGCCGCGACTCACGAACACCACAGGATGTTAAAGGTGCTCGGTCAGACTCCAGGAACAGATGACAACTTCCGAGTACAGGATCACTGAGGACAGGAACAACCGGATTGAGCAGGACTGGAAACTCTCTGTAACCGACACAGGCAAACAGGAAGCTATCACCGGCGTCTGTGAGAAGTCCAAAGGGTACTTATAACTGTGAGCTCCCCAATCAGGAGCCAGACTGGGTAATCACAAGTAATGCCGTGCAGCTTGCATGCTGCACGGCCAGCACACCATTATACAATTAGAAAAGACCCAGCAACGGGGAACGCGGCCCGAACGTGGCGTCCCCGTTGCTAGGGTCTGAGCGGCTCCGTGCGCCCGGCGTCTAGCGTTGCCAGGGAGCCGGCGGCTGAACGCGCACGGCGTCCCTGGTTGCTAGGCGCCGGGCCGCACCGACGAGCGGACCCCGGCGCCTAACAGTACCCCCCCCTTGAGGAGGGGTCAAGGAACCCCTAAAGCCAGGTTTCCGAGGAAATTCTCGAAAAAATGCCCTCTTGAGCCTCGGGGCATGGAGATCCTTATCCAGGACCCAAGACCTTTCTTCTGGACCATAACCTCTCCAATGCACCAAAAAATAAAGCCGACCCCGGGACAACTTGGAATCGAGAACCTTCTCCACCAAGAACTCCTGCTGACCCTGTACAACTATTGGTGATCTCCCCTGAGATATCTTACGAGGAAATCTACTGGACGAAACATATGGTTTCAGCAATGAGCAATGGAAAGTATTTCCGATCCGTAAAGTTTTTGGTAAACGTAACCGGAAGGCAACTGGATTGACTTTTTTGATAATGTGAAATGGTCCAATAAATTTAGGACCCAATCTGGCTGAGGTTTGTCGAAGTTTAATGTTGCGAGTCGACAACCACACCCTATCTCCTACTTTAAAAGTGCACGGCCGCCGGAGCCTGTCAGAAAATCTCTTTTCCTGAAATGCCGCTTTTCTGAGAGCCAGGTGCACTTTTCTCCAAATGAGCCTAAGATGAGAGGTCAAGGTAAGTGAGGAGACAGAGGAATGTTGAAAAAAGGAATTAGCTCTGGGGTGAAAACCAAAAACTGCAAAAAATGGAGACACATTGGTGGAGGAATGACAGGCATTATTGTAAGCGAACTCCGCCAATGGAAGAAACTCAGACCAGTCATTTTGGAGTTTGGCCGAGTACAACCGCAAATATTGTTTTAGTGATTGATTAACTCGCTCAGTCTGCCCGTTGGATTGGGGATGGTAGCCTGACGTTAAAGATAATTTCATCTTCAATGAGACACAAAAAGATTTCCAAAACTGTGCAATGAATTGTGGACCCCGATCGGAAACAATATCAGTGGGTAACCCATGGAGTCTGAAAACATGGCGGAGGAACAAGACTGCCAATCCCTGGGCAGATGGCAATCGGGGAAGAGCAATGAAATGGGCCATTTTACTAAAACGGTCCACTACCACCCATATGACTCGGCATCCGGCTGACAGAGGGAGGTCCACCACAAAATCCATGGAGATATGAGACCATGGCCTAAGAGGAACATTCAAGGGCATAAGCTGACCGATAGGCAAAGAACGGGGAACTTTATGCTGTGCACAGACCTGACACGAAAAAACAAACTCCTTAATGTCTTTGGAAAGACCAGGCCACCATACTGAGCGGGAGACTAATTCCAAAGTCTTAGCGATTCCCGGATGCCCGGCAACTTTGCTATCATGAAACTCCGTCAAAACAGTTGCTCTCAAAAACTCAGGGACAAAAAGACGACCAGCAGGAGTATTTCCAGGAGCCTGATGTTGAAGCAGTTTTAACTGGGTAAATAAATCCTGTGTGAGGCCTGCCCGAATGACTGAAGACGGAAGTATGGGAGTAACAGGACTGTTGTCTTGAACTGGAAGAAAACTGCGTGACAGGGCATCTGCCTTGGTATTCTTGGAACCTGGCCTGAAGGTGATAATGAATTTGAAACGAGTAAAAAATAAAGCCCAACGAGCCTGCCGGGCATTCAGTCGTTTAGCTGATTCAATGTATTGAAGATTTTTGTGATCAGTCAAAACTGAAATGATATGAGTCGCTCCCTCAAGCCAATGCCTCCACTCCTCGAAAGCCCATTTAATAGCCAGCAATTCCCGGTTACCAACATCATAGTTGGATTCAGCAGAAGAGAATTTCCTGGACATAAAGGCACAAGGGTGTAATTCAAGGGAATCCGGATCCTTCTGAGATAGGATAGCCCCTACTCCAACCTCTGAGGCATCAACCTCAACAATGAAAGGCAATTCAGGGTTGGGGTGTCTGAGGACAGGGGCTGAGACAAAGGCTTGTTTCAAGGCCTGAAAAGATAGCTCGGCTTCACGTGACCAATTGGTAGGATCCGCTCCCTTCTTAGTCAGTGCCACAATGGGAGCAACTAGGTCAGAGAAAGAGTGAATAAATCTTCTATAGTAGTTCGCAAACCCTAAAAAGCGCTGAATTGCTTTTAAGTTGGTGGGTTGCGCCCAACTAAGGATGGCTTGGAGCTTCTTTGGTTCCATACGGAATCCCCGAGGGGAAATAATGTATCCTAAAAAGGATACCTCCGTGACATGAAATTCACACTTCTCCAGCTTGGCATATAGGTGATTTTCACGTAATTTTTTTAGAACCTGACGCACCTGGGTAACATGTTGTTCTACAGAGTCAGAATAAATCAAAATATCGTCTAAGTAGACTACAACGAATTTTCCAAGAAATTCACGGAGCACATCGTTAATGAGATCCTGGAAAACTGCCGGAGCGTTAGACAGGCCGAATGGCATAACCAGATACTCATAGTGGCCTGACTGAGTACTGAATGCCGTTTTCCACTCATCCCCTGACTTGATTCTGATGAGGTTATATGCTCCTCTCAGGTCAATCTTAGAAAAAATCACAGCCGAACGTAGCTGATCAAAGAGGACAGAGATCAGTGGCAGAGGGTAAGTATTTTTTACTGAGATTTTATTCAAGGCTCTAAAGTCAATGCAGGGTCTGAGTGAACCATCCTTCTTCTCTACGAAGAAGAAGCCTGCACTTAAAGGGGATTTAGATGGCCTGATAAATCCTTTCCCTAGGCTTTCTTTAACATACTCATTCATGGCCACAGTTTCAGGTCCGGACAATGCATATAACCTTCCCTTAGGCAAAGTGGCACCAGGAATTAGCTTAATAGCACAATCATAAGGCCTATGGGGAGGCAGAATATCCGCATTGCCCTTGGAAAAAACATCAACAAAATCCTGGTATTCCACAGGAATGGGTGCGGGAATGGCAGCAGCTATTCTGATGGGAAGCGTAATACATTCCTTATTACAGATGGTACCCCATTGTGAGATCTCCCCCGACTGCCAATCAATGATGGGATTATGAAAGGCCAGCCAAGGGTGACCCAGAACCACTGGAACTGCTGGGCAATGGGTGAGGAAAAACTCAATTTTTTCAGAATGCAGAGCTCCTACCGAGAGTAGAACAGGAGGTGTACAGAGAGAAATAACCCCATTGGACAAGGGACTCCCATCTAAACCATGCATGGTGATACACCTACCCAAGGCTAACTGAGGAATACCTAAGGTCTTGGCCCATGTTAAATCCATAAAGTTCCCTGCAGCTCCACTGTCCACAAAAACAGAGACCGAGGAACAGAGGCTGCCAAAGGAAACTTTAGCTGGGACTAACAGTGAATTATTTGAGGAGATAAGCTGCAGACCAAAGTGAACCCCCTCACAATTCACTTGGTCGAGACGTTTCCCGACTTGTTCGGACAACTACGGGCAAAATGTCCCTTACCTCCACAGTATAAACAAAGACCAGAATTTTGCCTTCTGGTTCTTTCTTCAGGAGACAGTTTGGAGAGACCTATCTGCATAGGCTCCTCTATGTCCACAGGGATGGAAAAAACACAAGGAGTTGACCCGACAGATGCTCCTTTTTCAGCCCTCCGCTCTCTGAGCCGACGATCAATCTTAATAGAGAGCTCAATGAGTTTATCGAGAGTCTCAGGAGCGGGATACTGAAGGAGACTGTCTTTTATAGACTCAGATAAGCCGAGGCGAAACTGACTGCGCAGGGCTGGGTCATTCCATCCACAGTCGTTCGACCAACGGCGAAACTCCGTACAATAAATCTCTGCGGGATTCCTACCCTGTCTGAGAGCACGCAACTGACTCTCGGCGGATGCCTCTCTATCAGGGTCGTCATACAATAGCCCTAAAGACTTTAGAAAGGCATCTACAGAAAATAAAGCCGGATCGTCTGTCTTTAAACCAAAAGCCCAGGTCTGAGGATCCCCCTGAAGCAGAGAAATAATAATTCCAACCCGCTGAGCCTCCGTACCTGAGGAGACTGGTCTCAAACGAAAATAAAGTTTACAAGACTCTTTAAAATTAAAAAACTGTGTTCTATCCCCAGAAAAACGGTCAGGCAGATGCATTTTTGGTTCAGGAATGACCCTCGGGGAAGTCCGTAACAGATCTTCCTGTGACCTCACCCGAAGGGACAGATCCTGAACCATCTGAGTAAGTTCTTGAATCTGGCTAACTAGAAGCTGGCCAGGATTTGGCCCGACACCGGTGGGATTCATGAGGCCGACAAATCTCCCAACTGAACAAGGGAAAAATTAACTCCTGTTTAATTTTAAATTTTAGTCTGGCCGGTGATAATGTTATGATTCCCGTACTCCAGACCAGAGGAGATCTTATGGCAGAGGTCTGAGTACTGGAAAGATATACTGGTTGTGGGAGCAGGAGAGCCTAGTAACCCCTGGCGCCCTAACTCCGTTGTCTCGCCCGTGTTATCAGAAATCCCCTGCGAGACTATGGTTGCTTGAGCCCATGGCAGCCGCGTTCGAAGGGCGGATTATGTCTGCCCAACCCCGATGCCCCCTCAGGTCTTAATGGGAGACAAAGGGAAATCCGAGACAGGGTGATAACAAGGGGCCCTCTGACTAAGCAACCAGGCCAGGGGTTACAAGCTAACTAACTAAACCAAAAAGTATGTGCGGACTAGCCGCCAGGGAAAAGGACAACCAAAGATCCACTGATCCGTAACTCCTATCCAGCACCGCTGGATACCAGAGTGGATCAGGGGGAGCGGAA
Organism: Pseudophryne corroboree; assembly: GCF_028390025.1. Lineage (NCBI taxonomy): Eukaryota > Metazoa > Chordata > Amphibia > Anura > Myobatrachidae > Pseudophryne > Pseudophryne corroboree. The sequence goes on along the minus strand of NC_086449.1, from coordinate 498,712,360 downwards.
TCCTCCGCAAAAGCTCCAGAACACAAAGATACAAAATAATAAACAGTAAGCGGTCAAGCCGCAACACACGGCTACGCCGCGACTCACGAACACCACAGGATGTTAAAGGTGCTCGGTCAGACTCCAGGAACAGATGACAACTTCCGAGTACAGGATCACTGAGGACAGGAACAACCGGATTGAGCAGAACTGGAAACTCTCTGTAACCGACACAGGCAAACAGGAAGCTATCACCGGCGTCTGCGAGAAGTCCAAAGGGTGCTTATAACTGTGAGCTCCCCAATCAGGAGCCAGACTGGGTAATCACAAGTAATGCCGTGCAGCTTGCATGCTGCACAGCCAGCACACCATTATACAATTAGAAAAGACCCAGCAACGGGGAACGCGGCCCGAACGTGGCGTCCCCGTTGCTAGGGTCTGAGCGGCTCCGTGCGCCCGGCGTCTAGCGTTGCCAGGGAGCCGGCGGCTGAACGCGCACGGCGTCCCTGGTTGCTAGGCGCCGGGCCGCACCGACGAGCGGACCCCTGCGCCTAACAGCTACCTCCTCGGGCAAATCTCAGCTGCCGGATCCTCAAACTCTGCTAGACGTGACACACTCCACATGTGCAGAAGGACTCCTGGGTCCAAAACCTGGAAGTTCTTCTATCACAAATGACAGCTCTTATCGCGGAGCTGTTCTTTGCGCATATCTAGGTACATACTGGTGTTAAGGCCAGTATATACCTGATAAGAGTTTGGATGGATTAAGGCAGGGAGTGATTACCATATAGTGACGTTAATGTAGGTAGATTACGGAGATGTGGTGACTTAAACGTAGGCATGTCACAATTATTTCAGAGTAATATTGCAGACAACAACTGTGTCTTCTTACACACAACTGCATCTTCTTACACAGTAGTTCTGGCCATGGGCCCTCATTCCGAGTTGTTCGCTCGGTAAAAATCTTCGCATCGCAGCGATTTTCCGCTTAATGCGCATGCGCAATGTTCGCACTGCGACTGCGCCAAGTAATTTTGCTATGCACTTAGTAATTTTACTCACGGCTTTTTCATCGTTCTGGCGATCGTAATGTGATTGACAGGAAATGGGTGTTACTGGGCGGAAACAGGCCGTTTTATGGGCGTGTGGGAAAAAACGCTACCGTTTCCGGAAAAAACGCAGGAGTGGCCGGAGAAACGGGGGAGTGTCTGGGCGAACGCTGGGTGTGTTTGTGACGTCAAACCAGGAACGACAAGCAGTGAAATGATCGCAGGTGCCGAGTAAGTCTGGAGCTACTCAGAAACTGCTACGAGGTGTGTAATCGCAATATTGCGAATACATCGTTCGCAATTTTAAGATGCTAAGATTCACTCCCAGTAGGCGGCGGCTTAGCATGAGCAAATCTGCTAAAATCCGCTTGCGAGCGAACAACTCTGAATGAGGGCCATGGTGTTTACTTGCTATGGACATTTCGAGCAATCATAGGGTTGCTCAAAAACAAGGGTGGATTGGCCATAGGGCACACCAGGAAGAGTCCTTTTAGGCCGATGTGTTTGTGGGGCCTGTTTTGTGTGTTGCTATGTGGCCCCACCCCCACATGATAGGCAGCTCACCACACTCAGGGGTTTATTCAACTTTGTTAGCCAACCAAAAATGTTAACACTTGGCCAAAACCATGTTGCACTGCAGGTGGGGCAGAGAGAGTTAGATGGGTGGGTTATATTGTTTCTGTGCAGGGTAAATACTAGTGATGTGCACCGGAAATTTTTCGGGTTTTGTGTTTTGGTTTTGGATTCGGTTCCGCGGCCGTGTTTTAGATTTGGATGCGTTTTGGCAAAACCTCCCTTAAAATTTTTTGTCGGATTCCGGAGTGTTTTGGATTCGGGTGTTTTTTTTTACAAAAAAAACTCAAAAACAGCTTAAATCATAGAATTTGGGGGTCATTTTGATCCCATAGTATTATTAACCTCAATAACCATAATTTCCACTCATTTCCAGTCTATTCTGAACACCTCACACCTCACAATATTATTTTTAGTCCTAAAATTTGCACCAAGGTCGCTGGATGGCTAAGCTAAGCGACCCAAGTGGCCGACACAAACACCTGGCCCATCTAGGAGTGGCACTGCAGTGTCAGACAGGATGGCAGATTTAAAAAATAGTCCCCAAAGAGCACATGATGCAAAGAAAAAAAGAGGTGCACCAAGGTCACTGGATGGCTAAGCTAAGTGACCCAAGTGGCCGACACAAACACCTGGCCCATCTAGGAGTGGCACTGCAGTGTCAGACAGGATGGCACTTCAAAAAATAGTCCCCAAACAGCACATGATGCAAAGAAAAAAAGAGGCGCAATGAGGTAGCTGTGTGACTAAGCTAAGCGACCCAAGTGTCCGACACAAACACCTGGCCCATCTAGGAGTGGCACTGCAGTGTCAGACAGGATGGCAGATTTAAAAAATAGTCCACAAACAGCACATGATGCAAAGAAAAAAAGAGGTGCACCAAGGTCGCTGGATGGCTAAGCTAAGGACCCAAGTGGCCGACACAAACACCTGGCCCATCTAGGAGTGGCACTGCAGTTTTCTAGCGAGATGATGAGTGCTTCCATCCTCATGTGAATCTGTACCACTAGCCATGAACATAGGCCAGGGCCTCAGCCGTTCCTTGCCACTCCGTGTTGTAAATGGCATATTGGCAAGTTTATGCTTCTCATCAGACGCTTTTTATTTTGATTTTTGGGTAATTTTACTGAACTTTTGTAGTATACTTGATGACACAGAGGTAGAGCAGTGGACCACTGTACCGTACTGCTATATATATACTGGTGGTCAGCAAAATTCTGCACTGTCCTCCTACTATATACTGCGCACAACTAAAATGCAGCACAGGTATGGATGCATAGTATACTTGACGACACAGAGGTAGAGCAGTGGACTACTGTACCGTACTGCTATATATGTACTGGTGGTCAGCAAAATTCTGCACTGTCCTCCTACTATATACTGCGCACAACTAAAATGCAGCACAGGTATGGATGCATAGTATACTTGACGACACAGAGGTAGAGCAGTGGACTACTGTACCGTACTGCTATATATATACTGGTGGTCAGCAAAATTCTGCACTGTCCTCCTACTATATACTGCGCACAACTAAAATGCAGCACAGGTATGGATGCATAGTATACTTGACGACATAGAAGTAGAGCAGTGGACTACTGTACCGTACTGCTATATATATACTGGTGGTCAGCAAAATTCTGCACTGTCCTCCTACTATATACTGCGCACAACTAAAATGCAGCACAGGTATGGATGCATAGTATACTTGATGACACAGAGGTAGAGCAATGGACTACTGTACCATACTGCTATATATATACTGGTGGTCACAGCAAAATTATGCACTGTCCTCCTACTATATACTACAATGCAGCACAGATATGGAGCATTTTTCAGGCAGAGAACGTAGATATTTTCTGCACACTGAGCACAGATATTTGCAAGCACACTGAGCACAGATATTTGCAGCACACTGAGCACAGATATTTGCAGCACACTGAACACAGAAACTGAGAGAACGCAGCCACGTCCTCTCGCTATCATCTCCAAAGCACGAGTGAAAATGGCGGCGACGCGCGGCTCCTTATATAGAATACGAATCTCGCCAGAATCCGACAGCGGGATGATGACATTCGGACGCGCTCGGGTTAACCGAGCAAGGCGGGAAGATTCGAGTCTGCCTCGGAACCGTGTAAAATGGGTGAAGTTCGGGGGGGTTCGGATCCCGAGGAACCGAACCCGCTCATCACTAGTAAATACTGCCTGCTTAATTTTTGCACTGCAATTTAGATTTCAGTTTGAACACACCCCTCCAAAATCTAACTCTCTCTGCACATATTACAGCTGCCCCACCTGCAGTGCAACAGGGTTTTGCCCAATTGCTAACTTTTCTGGTTTGCTAACAAACCTGAATAAGGCTTCCAGTACATTGCATTGTCCCCATTAATTCTGTTAGCCTATCTCTGCAGTACAGCAACTGTATACATGGTGTGTTATACCACTTGTGCTGCCCATGTCGGGCCACTTCAACAAAATTTTAAATGGCCACTTTTAGTTCCCAATCCGCCCCTGCTCTCAGAAACAGCTGCAGCCAAAGAAACAAGGAAGGCCGCACTTGCGTATAATCAGGCCCTATGAGAAGGGATCCTGTCCCCCTCAGCAGACCGCACCTCCTCATCAGACTGCACTGCACCCCCATTAGGGCTGTGTCAATACATTTCCCGGGCTGGTTTTCCATCCCAATCCACCCATGCTCAAACCTCAGATGGTGCAATCAATGTATTTCCGATGGTGTATCATTGCATGCTATCTGTGAATCCGAAAAAAACGGTGGTGAGTGTCTCTGTAAAAAAGACTGGCTGCGACATTTGCATATCTTTGCAGAACCACCTTGTATGATGACGCAGCAGTGATACGATTAACATCCACCTCTGAATCAGGCCCTTTGTCTGTTCGGTGAACCCTTGCCTCTTTGCTGTGGTGTGGACACAGAAGGAAGCAAAAGTGCTGCCAAAGACAGTGTCAGAGTATGAGTGGCTAACCCACTGCACCCAAATATAAATATAATAATATACATTTATTCATGTTCCCCAAGAATAGTGAAGGTTAAATCCCGTTGGAATATTTTTTAATTATAATTTTTTTTTTCTTAATTTATGGGAATCTGTGTATTAGGAAAATGAAGGCATCTGTCTCAGGCAGGTTTTATGGTTATACATTATACAGTAGTCACATAACTCTAAAATAGTATTGTTAGGCATCTACATGACTTAGGTGAAAATATTTGACATTGATGGTGTACACTTGTCATATACAAAAGGGATGAGAAATGTGGCATTTCATTTCCTGCTTAATGCATTAGATTATGATATGATAAGGGGACAGAAAAATAGCTATAATTTATTTGAAATTTACAGGAGACATATCAGGATGATGGACTGATTTTTAGACATGTAGCATAAAAGATGCCAACTTTTTGTGACATTTGTTTTTCACTCTGCCAGGTCTTACCTTCACCTCTCTGGTAGGTTAGTACATGTCCGACAACAAGAACTGAAGAAAAAATCTGCACTCTCAAATATCCGGTAACTTAACTACAGTGAGGGAGAGAACCTCACTTTGATACCCCAATGTGTATCATGAGGGATTCCTCATGTATGTCTCCTGGGGGTGCTACCTAGGACAACCAAACTAACATGTAGTACAAAAAAGAGAGAGAATGGGGTTGTACTGGTTAGGTGCACAGTGTAATATAATAAAATATAACTTTTATTTGTTAATAAAAAGACCCATATTGGGTCAACATGCGAAATATAGAGGTAAAAAGAATAGAGATTCAAGAATGTGCTCTGAGATAGAAAAGTGATAAAGATTAAAAATTCATCCGCTCCGATGATTGCATTGGCTATTGTATATATTAATGTATTAATGTGTGTACATCCAAAAAGTGTCCTTATGGACAAATAAACACTAATGTATCTCTTATGTTTCAAACGACTGTGGCTATCTGATATTCTTCTGTCGATTAATAAATATTGTGCACTGCCAGTTTGTGCACTCTTCACCAATCACAATGAAATGAAATATCCAGCTATTGGATCATAATTAGAATAAATTGCAGTTATGCAGCCTGTCTAGCTATCAATTACCCCTTACATGGGTGGACTGCAGTTCTGAAAATAAGCTTAATATAGTGTATTGATGCGACTGTACTTAAACGACATAGAGGCGGCCGCGCTGTGATAATGTCACGCTTCCCCCTTCTGTAAGAGGTAAGTATCCAATATTCCTATATTGACCCTATGGTGGTCATATATTCTAACACAATACAAATCAATTTTGTTGTGAGATGGAATGAGTTTGGCACGACTCTATTTATAGTGTGAGTATAGCTGTGCTCCAGTGATTGTACCAGCATTTGTCCTATTAACCGTGATTCCCGTCTCGGTAGTACTATACTTCTCAGTCCCTACTTAATTCAAAATGCAAGCTGCTGTTCAAGAAAGTGCTGAGGTTTACAGATAACCTGATTATTAGCACTACATCAGCATGTAATTACTCAGCATTTATACGATTGATAGATATTCCCGTACTGGCCGTGCCGTACTCGTTATCATCAGTTGGAGTATGTAATTCACATGCTACTGCTAGTGAAGATGTTATTGGTTAATATGTCATAGATTAATAAATTGACCTTCAAAGCATCCAAGGTATGGGATGCTGTGAGTGATAACGCTGTGTATTAGTACAAATAGGACAGTACCTATGCCGTACCCGCTGAAATTGATTAAAGCTCCAATTATCTGATATCCCTATATGGACTATGTGATAGTCTTCTGTTTTGAGTCAATACTGGACAACTTTGTTGCAAAATAGAATAAGTTTAGGCACACTTTATTGTGAGTAAAACTATATTGCCACAATTGCACCAGCGTTTGTCCTATCAGCGATGATTCAGGATACCCGTTAATGCTAAGGGGAGTGCTATAGTTTGTAAATAAACTAGGTAATAGTGCTGCAGCAGCATATTATTATTAAAACTGATCAGTGGGTATTCCCGTATTCAGGGCCGGTGCAAGGTGTTTCGGCACCCTAGGCAAAACTTAAGCCTACCCCCTTCCTTATTCACATTACAACACAATAGTGCCTCTCATTAATGTTTCATCAAACAGCAGTGCCCCTTATCTAAGTTATGTCACAAAGTAGTGTCCCTTATTCACATTACACCACAGTAGAGCCCATTCACGCCCTGCCACACAGTAGTAATCCCTGCGATGTACTGTGAGTGCTTCCAGGGTACACATTATACATAACAATAAAATGACATTATATATGTATATGTATGTATGTGTATATATATATATATAAATCCAACCTCTTTATAACACAGTATATCCTTTTCATGAAACCCAGTGAGTAAACTTGATCAGGACAGTGAAACGTACCCTTGCTCGCTGCAGGGTACTATTCCCATTACATGTCCACGTGATAGTGAAACTGATAGCCCAGGGGGTCCCACATTCTTAACTTGAGCATATATATATATATATATATATATATAGCAGTCCATTGGTAAGAAACGGACATCCGTCCTATTTACTTCTTCAATGTTTCAATTTATTTTTTAAATTGTCATCAGGAAATAATACAAATACAAAAAATTATCTTTATATAGACATACCATTCGGGAATAAGGTACCAGTCAGGCGAGAAAACCAGCCTCCCCGCCGGTGTGTGGATCGCATTGACGTCATTAACAATTGACCACCAGAAGTCTCAATGACGTCAATGTGGGTGCGGTAACCATAGCAACCATAGAAAATACTTTTATCACCAAAAGTGCTCAAACACCGATCTCATTTATATAGGTTTGTAAAGTTTTTAAAACACACTAAACCGACAAAGTACAACATTAAAAATGAAGAATACTGACACTGCTCTTACATCGGGTGAAGGCAGCAGCTATTTACGGTAAATGGCCAATTAATATTATCACTCAAAAAACCTCCGTATATCAAAGGCTATGCAGCGGATGAAATGAAACATTTGTATCCAAAAAACCTGTTACAATTAACTCTAAGACATTGTTACATTAATAATGTTACTTGTGAATACTGAAAAGAGCTTATTCTGAAGTGCATCCACTAGTTAAAGCATGGTTCTAAGGTTTATCTACCATTACCCTATTATATCTAACATAAAACGAAATAAATAGAATTAACCCTTACTATACTGCTCCTTTAGGGCAATGCCTCCAGATTATCTCTAAATTTTATATGTGAAAACTTGTCTAACACAAAAAGAGATTCTTCCAAAACATACATAAGTAGTGTATGTGTATATATATATATATATATATATATATAGTATAATTTTGTGGACCCCCTTATTTATTTTCTGTTAATCACCCCTATCATTCCCACCACCCCCTTCCTTTATATAAATTATACCTATCAACCCTTATGTACTTTAATAGCAAGATGCCATAGACAATTTTTATTAACTTTTTTTGCTGACTGTGGCTGATACAGTGTGCCATAGATGTGGGGTTCCATGGCAGCACTGCGTCGCTCCTCTCACACTGACTGACCTTGCAGGAGCAGGAGGTGGAGCCGGCCGGGTTCAGGCAAATATAAGGGAGCCGGGAGCAGGCGATTGGCCACCAGCAGCTTGTGGTAAATGGCGGCGGCTGAGGGAGCATAGAAGGCTGGGGGCAGCGACCGGACCTCCCTGCCTACGGCCTTGAGAGGGGCTGCAGAGCCAGAAACCCTGGGTGCAGGGGGAGGAGGGAGAGAGGACGATGCTGTTGCTTCCTCTCCGGCCAGTATAGAGAGACACAGCAGCATTGTACAGCAGGCTGCCTGCCAGCCGCTGACAGTCGGTAAGGGTGGCCCCAAATGCTTAATGTGTACCGCAGCCTGGCTGAGTGGGAGCCGCAGCTATTCCTTCTTGTTGGCGCTTGTTTGTTTCCGCGGTCTGTCAGCAGAGGGGGGGTGGAAAACGCAGTTCACCCTGGCCAGAGGCAATGTTGACTGAAAACGGCGGCTGCAGCTGGCCAGACCCGCGCTGAGACCACCGCTAGGATAGCCTAGCAAAACATAATTTTAAGTAAAACTGATTTTGCAGGAGCATGCCGCCCTCTAGTGGCCGGCGCCCATAGGCAGCTGCCTAAAGCTGCCTAATGGTAGCGCCGGCCCTGCCCGTATTAGCCGTGCAGTACTATCTGCCACCAGTTAGAACATATAATTAACATACTGCTGCTAATGAGGGTATTACTGGTTCGAGTAACAGTAGACAGGACACAATGCTCCTCTAAAAGAGAGTGCTACAGTTTGCAAATGAATTGAATATTAATACTGCATCAGCATGTAGTTACTCGGCACTAGTCTGATCAGCGGGCAATCCCGTGTTAGCCGTGCAGTGCTGATTGCTAACAGTTCGAAATATATAATTCACATACTGCTGCTGATAAAGATTTTACTGGTTAAAGTAACCATTAACCTAGAAGTCAGAGCTTGCAATGGTTTCTAATTGATCAGCCTTTGTCCGATCCACGGGGTATTTCCGTGATCACCATGCAGCAATCTGACAACCGCAGGTACACGCTATAATTTACAAATGAACTGAATATTTATACTGCATCAGCCTGTGATTACTCGACGTTAGTCTGATCAGCGGGCATTCCCGTGTAGACCGTGCAGTACTAATTGCCACTAGTTTGAAACATATAATTCACATACTGTTGCTAATAATAATTTTACTGGTTAGAGTAACAATTAACATGGAAGTCAGAGCTTGCAACGGTTTCTTAATTGATCAGCATTTGTCCGATCCACGGGGTATTCCCATGATCACCGTGCAGCAATCTGACAACCACGGGTACACACAATATAACATTCATCAATGTAAGAGCATCGGAGCAGAAGTGGGTGCCGATGCGCGCATTTCGCATACAGCTTTTTCTAGGCTTAACCCGAATGTCTGCCCTGACAGGCTATTTATTGGTTTGAACGGGCCAATCCCGAACAATCTCCTGGTCACATGGTTGGCGGCTCTGATTCACGGCCGTCACTGCACTGAAGATTCTGGTCCAGACACATTCAATCTGTCGTTGATTATCTAGTTACTAGACCCTATGTGATGCTGTTGATACCCATGCCTGTATTGTAATATGAGTAACTACTCGGCAGATACAACTGTACACTGAAAGTGAAGCACTCTCATTACAATACAGGCATGGGTATCAACAGCATCACATAGGGTCTAGTAACTAGATAATCAACGACAGATTGAATGTGTCTGGACCAGAATCTTCAGTGCAGTGACGGCCGTGAATCAGAGCCGCCGACCATGTGACCAGGAGATTGTTCGGGATTGGCCCGTTCAAACCAATAAATAGCCTGTCAGGGCAGACATTCGGGTTAAGCCTAGAAAAAGCTGTATGCGAAATGCGCGCATCGGCACCCACTTCTGCTCCGATGCTCTTACATTGATGAATGTTATATTGTGTGTACCCGTGGTTGTCAGATTGCTGCACGGTGATCATGGGAATACCCCGTGGATCGGATAAATGCTGATCAATTAAGAAACCGTTGCAAGCTCTGACTTCCATGTTAATTGTTACTCTAACCAGTAAAATTATTATTAGCAACAGTATGTGAATTATATGTTTCAAACTAGTGGCAATTAGTACTGCACGGTCTACACGGGAATGCCCGCTGATCAGACTAACGTCGAGTAATCACAGGTTGATGCAGTATCAATATTCAGTTCATTTGTAAATTATAGCGTGTACCTGCGGTTGTCAGATTGCTGCATGGTGATCACGGAAATACCCCGTGGATCGGACAAAGGCTGATCAATTACAAACCATTGCAAGCTCTGACTTCTAGGTTAATGGTTACTTTTACCAGTAAAATCTTTATCAGCAGCAGTATGTGAATTATATATTTCGAACTGTTAGCAATCAGCACTGCACGGCTAACACGGGATTGCCCACTGATCAGACTAGTGCCGAGTAACTACATGCTGATGCAGTATTAATATTCAATTCATTTGCAAACTGTAGCATTCTCTTTTAGAGGAGCATTGTGTCCTGTCTACTGTTACTCGAACCAGTAATACCCTCATTAGCAGCAGTATGTTAATTATATGTTCTAACTGGTGGCAATTAGTACTGCACGGCTAATACGGGAATACCCACTGATCAGTTTTAATAATTATATGCTGCTGCAGCACTATTACCTAGTTTATTTACAAACTATAGCACTCCCCTTAGCATTAACGGGTATCCTGAATCATCGCTGATAGGACAAACGCTGGTGCAATTGTGGAAATATAGTTTTACTCACAATAAAGTGTGCCTAAACTTATTCTATTTTGCAACAAAGTTGTCCAGTATTGACTCAAAACAGAAGACTATCACATAGTCCATATAGGGATATCAGATAATTGGAGCTTTAATCAATTTCAGCGGGTACGGCATAGGTACTGTCCTATTTGTACTAATACACAGCGTTATCACTCACAGCATCCCATACCTTGGATGCTTTGAAGGTCAATTTATTAATCTATGACATATTAACCAATAACATCTTCACTAGCAGTAGCATGTGAATTACATACTCCAACTGATGATAACGAGTACGGCACGGCCAGTACGGGAATATCTATCGATCGTATAAATGCTGAGTAATTACATGCTGATGTAGTGCTAATAATCAGGTTATCTGTAAACCTCAGCACTCTCTTGAACAGCAGCTTGCATTTTGAATTAAGTAGGGACTGAGAAGTATAGTACTACCGAGACGGGAATCACGGTTAATAGGACAAATGCTGGTACAATCACTGGAGCACAGCTATACTCACACTATAAATAGAGTCGTGCCAAACTCATTCCATCTCACAACAAAATTGATTTGTATTGTGTTAGAATATATGACCACCATAGGGTCAATATAGGAATATTGGATACTTACCTCTTACAGAAGGGGGAAGCGTGACATTATCACAGCGCGGCCGCCTCTATGTCGTTTAAGTACAGTCGCATCAATACACTATATTAAGCTTATTTTCAGAACTGCAGTCCACCCATGTAAGGGGTAATTGATAGCTAGACAGGCTGCATAACTGCAATTTATTCTAATTATGATCCAATAGCTGGATATTTCATTTCATTGTGATTGGTGAAGAGTGCACAAACTGGCAGTGCACAATATTTATTAATCGACAGAAGAATATCAGATAGCCACAGTCGTTTGAAACATAAGAGATACATTAGTGTTTATTTGTCCATAAGGACACTTTTTGGATGTACACACATTAATACATTAATATATACAATAGCCAATGCAATCATCGGAGCGGATGAATTTTTAATCTTTATCACTTTTCTATCTCAGAGCACATTCTTGAATCTCTATTCTTTTTACCTCTATATTTTGCATGTTGACCCAATATGGGTCTTTTTATTAACAAATAAAAGTTATATTTTATTATATTACACTGTGCACCTAACCAGTACAACCCCATTCTCTCTCTTTTTTGTACTACTGGTTAGTACATGTAACTGCAATGTAATGTTGTGTTGGGCATAGATGCTAGAGTAGGGACTTGCAGAAAATTGGGATCCCTTGAAATCGGCTGCAAGCTTAAATGTTTGGATAAAAATAAGACTGTGACAACACAGCCGGCGCGTTGTGTCACACAGTGGTAAAAGACACGCAGCTACTTCCCTAGCCCTGGTCTGATCCATGGACTACACTGATTGTTGATTTGTATTTGGCTATGTACTAGGCAATATTGTATTATATTGTATGATGTTATTGTTACAAGGGTACAGTTATGTTTTTGATGTATATATATGAATGTATTGGTTATTGTGTTATAGTTTGTAAAATTATGTTCCCCCCCATGTGACTGCTCAGATAACCTGTGTGTTTGCTGTTGGGTAGATACAGCCAGTCTCAGATGTCAGGCCATACAACCCCCTCATTCTTCCCCACACAATGGATTCCAGGCCACACAATCAGATTAAGTAAGGTTAATTTAGTTAACAGCTATTGTGGCCTAGGGGGCATGCCTGGACATGTGAAAGTAGGTTTGCTCTGAAACTGTTCTGGGGGTGTCGCCTTATTGTAGGAAAGACAAAGGTTTTGATAATAGCAAACAGGGGATTGAAAGAGATCTGAGAGAGAAGGTCAGAGAGTGACAGGACACTGACTAAGCCTAAGAAGTAATGTTCTGCCGGAAGTTCCAGGAGGGAATTGTCGTGTCGAATTGGATCACAGAAGTGTGCTGAGCTGTTTATAACCCATTCTGTTCAATAAACCACTGTTGGTTTTTCATCTACCACCATGACTGAGTGATTTTGAACCCAGTATCCTCACATTTGGCGGCAGCAGTGGGATCACTCAAGACACCAGCAGAAAGGAATAAACCACATCAGGCAATGGATTCTGCCCCGCTATGCTACCGATGCAGCAAGAAGGATCAACTACAGGACCTCTGTCGAACAAGACAGATTGAGTTTAATGCATCGGACACCAGAGCAGTCTTAATGGCAAAGCTAGCTGAATGGGACCAAGAACACCCTGGGCAGGAGGATGATGAGGACTGCATCCCAGAGTAGGCCGAGGGTCAAGGAACCACTGGAACTACTACAACGAGCCCTGCACTGGTCGTTGGAAGTACAGATCAGTTGCGGGAGTTGCTGGCAGCACTAGGACAAGGAGCATCAGTACTGGGAGCCACATTGGGGGCGCAGACCGGTATAACCGCCCCGGCAGTAGCGGTAAGGCAGACATCCTGGCTGAGGTAAAATGAGGTCCCACCTTTTGATGAGGTCAGTTCGGATATTGATACTCATCTGCAGATGTTTGAATCTGTTATGATAATGCATGGAATTGAGGCAGCAGAGTGGCCTCGATATTTGGTACCCAGTCTGAGAGGGCGGGCACTGGAGGCATTCCATGCCCTGAGTCCAGAGCAGATCCTGGTATATGAGGAGGTACGGAGTGTGCTGCTTGCCAGATATGCGGTGACCGCTGAATCGTATCGCATAAAGTTCCGGTCTATGGCACGGAAAGGAGATGCCTTATTTATAGAGTTCAATAACTTGCTGCGGAGGAACTGTGATAAGTGGCTGGCCGTGAAGAAGGCCCTTACTGTAGCAGACATTAAAAATGCTTTTATTTTGGAGCAGTTGCTAAACAAGATGCCTCCAGAGATCAGGAAGTGGGTGGCAGACCGGAACCCCACCACTCTGGAAAAAGCAGCACACCTAGCAGATGAGTTCACAGCTAACAGGCCTCGGTGGAGAGGTGCCAATACAGAGGAGAGGACAACCCTCCGACGGCCCCAGCAGGATCGTGATCTACCATTGCTCCCCCACCGGCCGGCCCCAATACATACCCCAGCTCCCCCAGCCAGAAATTCAAGGTCTCGGGGACCAGCGTCACCTGCAAGCCAACACTGCTACAACTGTGACCAGGTGGGGCATTTACTTCGGGACTGTATACGGGTAAGACGGCCATTCCCAGGTGCCCAATCTGCCATGTCGCGGGTGGCTGTGTGCCACGAATCATTTGGAACGGGGGAGGCGGACTACTTTCCTGATGCACCAGAGGCAGAGGAAGTAGCATACCAAGTAGAGGTGGTAGCAGCTATTGGGAAATCCACCCCGGATAATATGAAGACCCACCTACAACCTGTAAAAGTTAATGGGAAGGAGCTGCAAGGGTTGAGAGACTCTGGAGCTTCTATCACCCTTATCCGGCCAGAATTAATTCCCCTCTGCCAAATACTGAAGAAAAGGAAAGTTAAAATTTCCATGGCAGGAGGGCAGATCACTGTAATACCTATGGCAAGGGTACACCTGGACTGGGGCCTGGACTCTGGAGAGGTAAATGTGGGACTTTTGGATGGATTACCCACTCACGTCATTCTGGGCAATGATCTGAGTGCTGGATTGGCTAGTTACTTTGTGGGAGCTATCACCCGAAGCCAAGCACAGGCATTGGAGACAGTGCATGAGGACCCTCTTATGCCAGCACCAGGAGTCTCTGTGGAAGTGACAGCCACAAACCCTGAACTGTTGGTGGTGAGTAACCCTGTACCAGACTTGCCTGACTGTGATGAGAATCTGGGGGAAGTAGATAGGGTAGCCTTTAGGGAAGCCCAACGGACCGACCCCTCCCTAGCTAGCCTCCGCAGGGCAGCGGGACGAACAGATTGGGGGCCTCAGGAGGATCGCATTATGTGGGAGGAGGGGAGACTGTACCCGGTGCCAGCAAAAGCAGACCCATTAGAGCCCGGGGTCCTAAGAAAACAGTTGATTGTTCCACAGCAGTACCGTGCCCGGTTGCTGGCCCTTGCCCATGACATTCCCTTAGCAGGCCACTTAGGGGTTCGGAAAACCCGTGCCCAGCTGCTGTGACATTTCTTCTGGTCTGGGGTTAACCAGGAGGTAAAACAGTATAGAGAGTCATGTGAGGTCTGCCAACGCCTCGGGGGACCCCCACGCCGGGTTCCCCTACAACCCATGCCTGTCATAAGTGAGCCATTTAAAAGAGTGGCCATGGACATTGTGGGGCCTTTTAAGAAACCGAGCCGAACAGGAAAGAGATACATACTGACTTTAGTTGATTACGCGACTAGATACCCTGAGGCAGTGGCACTGGCATCCATAGATGCTGAACATATCGCCAAGGCTCTTATGGATATTTTTAGTCGCGTAGGATTTCCCCAAGAAGTAGTTACTGATCAGGGTACGCAATTTCAAGGGGAATTGCTGCAGACAGTATGGGACAACTTTGGGGTCCATCCCTTGCGCACCACCCCTTATCACCCCCAGACTAATGGTCTCTGTGAGAGATTCAATTCGACCCTAAAGCAGTTGCTGCGAGCATTTGCTGAATCAGAGGGGGGAGACTGGGAGAAGTCCTTGCAACAGCTATTATTCGCGTACCGCGAAGTGCCGCAGGATTCAACCGGATTTTCTCCTTTTGAGTTACTATATGCCCGAAGGGTAAGGGGACCACTTGACCTAGTCAGGGAAAGCTGGGAAGGGTCATTTCAGGAACATGAGGTTCCCATCTTGGAATATGTAGTCCAAATGAAGGAGAAACTGCACAGGCTGATGCAGCTTGCGCATGACCACACCCTGGGCGCGCAGGAAAGACAGTGCCGGTACTATAACCAACGAGCGCAGGACAGGGAACTAGAGGTTGGACAGAAAGTGATGGTGCTAGTACCTGCCCGAAAGCATAAGTTACAGGCGACCTGGGCAGGGCCTTATACTGTAGTGGATCGGCAGGGCCGGGTAGATTACATTATTGCCCTAGACCAAACAGGGAAGCGGGTGGGTACCTACCACATAAATAGGTTAAAGAAATATGTCACCAGGGAGATAGGGGCGGTGGCAATCTGCTGCCCACCTATGGATGACCCAGAGACTGACCCCATCCCTGACATTCTAGCAGCCACCAAGAGGTACCTAGGAGTGGAGGCGGTGCCCATAGGCTCACAGTTTACCAAAACCCAGGCCCTACAGATGAGGGAGGTATTGGAGGTAGAGAGGCCACAATTCACAAGCAGGCCAGGGTGCACTCATGTAGTGGCCCATCATGTCAACACCGGGGAGGCTCGGCCCACTAGGCAACCCGCTTATCGGGTGAACCCCAGGGTGATTGCTATGATCAAAAGGGAGGTCGATGAAATGCTGGCGCTTGGTGTTATTGTACCATCCCATAGTCCCTGGGCCGCCAGCGTAGTCCTAGTGCCCAAGAAAGATGGCAGTACCCGCTTCTGCGTGGACTATAGGAGGCTGAACGAGGTGACAGTGACAGACGCATACCCCATCCCCCGGTAGATGAGCTGTTAGACAGGTTGGGAATGGCACGCTATGTATCCACTCTGAATCTTAGCAAAGGATACTGGCAGATACCCCTTACCAGGGAGGCACAGGAGAGGTCTGCATTCAGCACCCCATTTGGGCTCTTTGAATTTACTGCCATGCTCTTTGGGATGAAGAATGCCCCAGCCACCTTTCAGTGTACCATAGATCACCTACTGACAGGGTATCAGGACTTTGCCCAGGCATACCTTGATGCCATTTTTAGTCAGACATGGGAGGAGCATCTGCAGCATTTGGCCCAGGTGTTGGCACGGATCAGCAAGGCAGGGTTAACAATCAGACCTGACAATTGTCAGATGGGGATGCTAGAGGTGTTGTACCTCGGGCATAGGGTTGGTGGAGGCCATATTCATCCAGAGCCAGCGAAAATTGAGGCCATCCTGAAATGGCCTCGGCCCACTAACCAAAAACAGGTATGTGCCTTCCTTGGAACAGCAGGGTACTACCGTAAATTTGTGCCCCAGTACAGCACCATTGCCAAACCCCTGACTGACCTAACGACAATAAAGTACACCCGACAAATTGACTGGAGCCCAGAGTGTGAGCAGGCTTTTTCCCAGCTGAAGGACATTTTGTCCCAATCCCCAGTGTTAGCAGCCCCCGACTTCCGCCGGCGGTTCATTGTGCAAACAGATGCCTCGGGTTGTGGAATAGGAGCTGTGTTGAGCCACGTAGGGGAGGATGGTTGTGAACACCCAGTTGCCTTTCTCTCCCGAAAACTTATGGACCGTGAGATAGCCTATGCCACTATTGAAAAGGAGTGCCTGGCCATAGTCTGGGCACTCAAGAAATTGCAGGCATATGTGTACGGGCGCGAGTTCTCAGTGGTAACAGACCACAGTCCCCTTAGTTGGTTACAGCGCACTGCCGGAGACAATGGACAACTGCTGAGATGGAGCTTAGCCCTACAACTATACAATTTTTCCATCTCTCACAAAAAGGGCAGAGATCATGGGAATGCAGATGGCCTGTCCCGTCAGCAGGAACCAGACCCAACGCCGAGCAAGCCCAGGAGATCCCTCGCTACCAATACCCAGGGTACAGGAGAATACCATTACTCTCAGCAAGCTTAAGCCACCCAGGACACGGGGCTTGGAAGTAGAGGGAGGAAATGTGACAACACAGCCGGCGCGTTGTGTCACACAGTGGTAAAAGACACGCAGCTACTTCCCTAGCCCTGGTCTGACCCATGGATTACATTGATTGTTGATTTGTATTTGGCTATGTACTAGGCAATATTGTATTATAATGTATGATGTTATTGTTACAAGGGTACAGTTATGTTTTCGATGTATATATATGAATGTATTGGTTATTGTGTTATAGTTTGTAAAATAATGTTCCCCCCCATGTGACTGCTCAGATAACCTGTGTGTTTGCTGTTGGGTAGATACAGCTAGTCTCAGATGTCAGGCCATACAACCCCCTCAGTCTTCCCCACACAATGGATTCCAGGCCACACAATCAGATTAAGTAAGGATAATTTAGTTAACATCTATTGTGGCCTAGGGGACATGCCTGGACATGTGAAAGTAGGTTTGCTCTGAAACTGTTCTGGGGGTGTCGCCTTATTGTAGGAAAGACAAAGGTTTTGATAATAGCAAACAGAGGATTGAAAGAGATCTGAGAGAGAAGGTCAGAGAGTGACAGGACACTGGCTAAGAAGTAATGATCTGCCGGGAGTTCCAGGAGGGAATTGTCGTGTCGAATTGGATCACAGAAGTGTGCTGAGCTGTTTATAACCCATTCTGTTCAATAAACCACTGTTGGTTTTTCATCTACCACCATGACTGAGTGATTTTGAACCCAGTATCTTCACAAAGACATATCCTCCTCTATTTTATTTACTAAATACACAGAGATTTGCAGTATATTATTGTTAGCACCGATAGCAACAGTCTTTCTGTTTTGCCTACATACTCTATATGGCATTAATACTGCCATGCAGCTGGTACAATTAATAATATAATTAAAACCAAGTGGAGGCATATATTTTTTCTGTTTTGGTTAAAAAACTTTGCCTAGTGCTATGATGTCAGCTTTCAATTAAGGCTGTTAAAGGCCTAGTTAGGAGTGTCTCATCCCCCACTGTATCTGGGAGGTGAGTACAAGTAACTGCAATGTAATGGTGTGCTGAGCACATATGTAGGGACTTGAAGAAATTGGCGTCCCTTGATGTGGCACCCTACTAAAGTAAAGGGGAGTTGTGCGATGCACACAGTTAATATGGACCCCATGTATATATGTGCCTGGCACAGTGTGGACTGCTGAAGGGGTTAATCCCCCACCCTCTCCTTCCCCTATCTGTTGCAGCTGTGGGGAGAGCCATTAGGACCCAGTGGACAGCAACAGAGGGGCTTATACATAGTGGCCGCTACTAACCATTACTAGGAACTTCTTAAACAGCATTAAGGGAGTAATTCAGACCTGATCGCTCCTATGCGAACTTGCAGAGGTTTTCGATCTAATAGTCTCCACCCAGACAGGATGAAAACCAGCCGCATGCAAGTCTTCATACGCATTGCAAAAATCTCTGTGAACGCTGGTCATCTGCAAATCCATTAGCACTCACTCACCATCTAATGGTTTTTATCAGACTGTGCATTCTGTGTGTAGCCATGGACTTACTTCTACAGTGCAATCGAATCAGGCTGATTGAGGCCAGAGCTGATGTCACACACTCTCCCAGAAAACGCTTGGGCACGCCTGCGTTTTTCCTGAATCTCCCAGAAAACGGCCAGTTACTACACCCAAATGCCGGGTTCCTGTCAATCAACTTGCGTATGCCTAGCGATCAAAAACAGCCGCTGGATTTTGTCACAGTTTGGCCATACGCGTGCGCACTGTGATCTGTACGCATGCACAGTCGATCGATAATCGGCCGCCTTGTGAATTTGCACAACAGCGATCATGTCTGAAATGGGCCCTAAGTCATCATCCCAAATTATCAGGAGCTCATCGATATAACGCAGCCACATTATGATATATATGTATATATGTAGTATTAGTGTAATTGGCGCCTTGGGGTTGTTATAACACCCCTATTTTTGTGACAGGATGACCTAATGTCAAATAAAATCTTTTTTTTGTTATGTATGTATATATGTCGATCTCCTCTTTGAAACCCATTCACATTCCCAACATCCCAGATAGAGGTTGGCATAGGTGGGACACAAGTCCTCCCCATCACGGTTCCTCTTATCTGTAAATATAAATTGTTTTTACAGAACCACAAGTTCAAACTGCAGTAAAGTGATGAGGAAGTCATTGTAGTCACTGTTTCTGTCCATATTCAAAAAATATCAGACTGCTTCAATCCCATAATCATGGTGGAAACTCATGTAATTGGAGGGAAATTTGTCAGTATTCAGATACTTATAGTGAAATACCATCACTTGAATAAAGATTAGACACCCTGTCTAGGGACATGCGCTGGGCCTTTTCTCTGGTTTTGTGGTTTGGTTCTATGTCTCCATCATGTTTTGGCTCTTTATTGGTTTTGCCAAAACCACCCTTGTGGGTTTTGGATTTGGATCTGTATTTTTTTTTTAATCTTAACCACTTAACAATTTTTTCCCCAAAAAACTGCTCCGAAATTGTCATTTTTTTAATGAGTGAATTAGGTAAAGAACATGAATTTAGCCCTATCCAAAATGATTTTAGTTGAATGATCACTGCTGATCGGCAGCACGGCAATCAGTAGGGGAGAGTGTAGGTAGGCATAGGGACCTTCCGGACAGCAGCAGTGGAGGGAAGTTCTCCTTTTCTTCCGCTGCTAACACTATTTATCTGACTGGTTGCCACCTGTGCGACCAGGTCAGATAAAGCACTTGCAGACATGGTCGCATCTGATGCGACCATGCCAGGCAAGTGGTTAAAAACAGTTAAAATCACAGAAATTGGGCCTATCTTTGTTCCTACAGTATTATTAACCTTAATAACAATAATTTCCAGTAGAGATGAGCGAGTTTGGTTCTCTGAGAACCGAACTCTACCGAACATTACGTCCTAAGCCCGGATCCGAGTCCGGCTCGAGACTTCCCGCCAGACTCGGAAACCAGAACGAGGCAAAATGTCATCATCCCACTGTCGGATTCTCGCGGGTTTTGGATTCCATATAAGAATCCGGGCATTGCCGCCATTTTCACTCAAGTCCTGGAGAATGTAGCGAGAGGACATGTCTCTCTCCTCAGTGTCTGTCTGTGCGGGAAAGTGCAGTTGCGACCTGGTCTGTCTTATGTGTGTCATTCCAGTACTGTCTTGTGCTGCATCAGTCCAATGGTGGTGTCTTGTGTTGCATCAGTTCAGTCCCAGTGGTGGTGTCCTCTGCTGCCATATGTCTAGTGCTGCTGTATAAGTCCAGTCCAGTGGTGCTGTGTTGTGCTGCATCAGTCCAGTGGTGGTGTCTTGTGCTGCATCAGTTCAGTCACAGTGGTGGTGTCCTCTGCTGCCATATGTCCAGTGCTGCTGTATAAGTCCAGTCCATTGCAGTGGTGCTGTGTTGTCCTGCATCAGTCCAGTGGTGGTGTCCCTGTGCTGCTGTATAAGTCCAGTGGTACTGCCATATAAGTACAGTGATACTGCCATATAAGTCCAGTGATACTGCCACATAAGTCCAGTAATACTGCCATATAAGTACAGCGATACTGCTGTATAAGTCTAGGAATACTTCCGTATATGTCCAGTGGTACAGCCATATATGTCCAGTGATACTGCCGTTTGAGTCCAGTGGTATTGCCATATAAGTCCAGTGGTAATGCCGTATAAATCCAGTCCAGTGGTACTGCTGTATAATTCCAGTGGTACTACCATATAAGTCCAATGGTACTGCCATATAAATCCAGTCCAATGGTACTGCCGAATAAATTGCAGTGGTACTGCCGCATAAATCCAGTCTAATGATACTGCCGTATAAGTCCAATGATACTGCCGTATAAATCCAGTCCAGTAATACTGCCGTATAAGTCCAGTGATACTGCCATATATATGTCCAGTGGTACTGCCGTATAAGTCCAGTAATACTGCCGTATAAATCCAGTCCAGTGGTACTGCCATATAAGTCCAGTGATACTGCCGTATAAGTCCAGTGGTACTGCCGTATAAGTCCAGTGGTACTGCCGTATAAATCCAGTCCAGTGGTACTGCCGTATAAATCCAGTGGTACTGCCATATAAATCCAGTCCAGTGATATTGCCATATAAGTCCAGTGATACTGCTGTATATGTCCAGTGGTACTGCCGTATAAGTCCAGTGATACTGCCATATAAATCCAGTCCAGTGATACTGCTGTATAAGTCCAGTGATAATGCCATATATGTCAAGTGGTACTGCCGTATAAGTACAGTGATACTGCCGTATACTGTAAGTTCAGTGATACTCCTGTATATGTCCAGTGGTACTGCCGTATAAGTCCAGTGATACTGCTGTATAAATCCAGTCCAGTGATACTGTCGTATAAGTCCAGTCCAGTGGTGCTGCCATATAAGTTCAGTAGTGCTGTCCTGTGCTGTATATTATTTACTCCAAATAAAGGGATTATTAATATTTAGTCCAAATCATTTTTACAGGGTTTGGCCTGTGCTGCATATTGTTTTATAACTCCAGAAAAATAATGGAGAACAAAAATTTGGATGATAAAATAGGAAAAGATCAAGAACCACTTCCTCCTACTGCTGCTGCTATCGCTGCTGTTGTTGCTGCTGTGAGTCGATCATCATCCCAGAGGGGAGGTTGAAAGACCACTTGTACTACTTCAACTAAGCAATTGACTGTCCAACAGTCCTTTGCAAGGAAGATGAAATATGACAGCAGTCATCCTGTTGCAAAGCGGATAACTGAGGCCTTGACAGCTATGTTGATGTCAGACGTGCATCCAGTATCCGCCATTAGTGCAATAGGATATATACAACTGATGGAGGAAAGTGATTCCTAGACTGTTAAGAAAAGTATCCTCAGTGTCCTAAAAAATGCTGTTGTACCCAGTGTCCACTTAACCACGGATATGTGGACAAGTGGAGCAGGGCAAACTAAGGACTACATGACTGTGGCAGCCCACTGGGTAGATGTATTGCCTCCCGCAGCAACAACAGCAGCGGCACCAGTAGCAGCATCTCACAAACGCCAGTTCGTTCCTAGGCAGGCTACGCTGTGTATCATTGGTTTCCGTAAGAGTCACACCACTGACAACCTCTTACGGAAACTGAGGGACATTATCGCACAATGGCTTACCCCACTTAGACTCTCCTGGGGATTTGTGATATCAGACAACGCCACCAATATTGTGCGTGCATTACATCTGGGCAAATTCCAGCACGTCCCATGTTTTGCACATACAATTAATTTGGTGGTGCAGAATTTTTTGAGAAATGACAGGGGCGTGCAGGAGATACTGTCAGCGGGCCAAAAAATTTAGACCACTCTCGACATTCAGCCACTGTGCGCCACTCCTAGATGGGCCAGGTGTTTGTATCACACACTTGTGTCGCTTAGCTTAGTCATACAGCAACCTCTGTGCACCTTTTTTCTTTGCATCATGTGCTGTTTGGGGACTAGTTTTTTTAAGTGCCATCCTGTCTGCCACTGCAGTGCCACTCCTAGATGGGCCAGGTGTTTGTGCCGCACACTTGTGTCGCTTAGCTTAGTCATACAGCTACTTCATTGTACCTCTTTTATTTCTTTGCATGATGTGCTTTTTGGGGACTAGTTTTTTTAAGTGCCATCCTGTCTGCCACTGTAGTGCCACTCCTAGATGGGCCAGGTGTTTGTGCCGCACACTTGTGTCGCTTAGCTTAGTCATACAGCTACCTCATTGCACCTCCTTTACTTCTTTGCATGATGTGCTGTTTGGGGCCTAGTTTTTTTAAGTGCTATCCTTTCTGCCACTGCAGTGCCAGTCCTAGATGGGCCAGGTGTTTGTGCTGCACACTTTTGTCACTTAGCTTTGTCATACAGCGACCTCAGCGCAACTTTTAGGCCAAAAAAACAATGGGGGTAATTCCAAGTTGATCGCAGCAGAAAATGTTTTAGCAATTGGGCAAAACCATGTTCACTGCAGGGGAGGCAGATATAACATGTGCAGAGAGAGTTAGATTTGGGTGTGGTGTGTTCAATCTGGAATCTAAATTGCAGTGTAAAAATAAAGCAGCCAGTATTTACCCTGCACAGAAATAAAATAACCCACCCAAATCTGCCTCTATCTGCACATGTTATATCTGTCCCTCCCCTGCAGTGCACATGGTTTTGCCCAATTGCTAAAAAAATTTCCTGCTGCGATCAACTTGGAATTACCCCCAATATTGTGAGGTGTGAGTTGTTCAGAATACACTGGAAATTAGTGGAAATTAATATTATTGAGGTTAATAATAATGTAGGATCAAAATTACCCCCCAATTTCTGTGATTTTAGCTATTTTTATGTTTTTTTCCCCCAAAAATCATCCAGATCCAAAACCAAAACCCAAAAAAGGCGGTTTTGGCAAAACCTATCCAGATCCAAAACATGAGCGGGGATCCAGATCCAAAACCAAAACACAAAACATGTAAAGTGTCCACCGAACATCTCTAATTTCCAGTCAATTTTGACCACATCACAATTTTGTTTTCATCCAGCGTCAGGTTTTGAATTCCATATAAGGGAGCGACATCTGTGACTCAGCAAGATTGCACTCCCTTTGCCACGATGTCTGCAATAAAGTGTAAATATGTTGAATTAATAAAAATTAGTTGTGTATATTGGTGAAAAAACATGGTACTACATACCTTGCGTAAAGCTGGATGAAGCGGAACCTTCTACAGGTTGAACATAACTTTCAGGAACTGATACTACATTGAAGATGAAAATGATCTGTACAGATTATTACAGCATCTAAATATATACATTGTTTGTCCTGTGGTCAAATTTGTCTGGAAATTAATGTTATTGAGGTTAATGATAATCTAAGAACAAAACAAAAAAGGCTAAATCATGTGATTTTAGCTGTCTTTGTAAATTTTGAAGAAAAAAAATAAATAAAACCAAAATCAGCAAAAATGATCTGACACAGATCTTGATCAATAACTAGTTCAGGGGACCAAAGGAGATAGAGTGTGTATGTAGTGGAAGGAATGATTGATTAGTAATTTAATTTGTTTTATTTTAAAACTTTAAATTAATCATTGGGAGCCTTGGTGACAGTTTTTAATGCATAGACAACAATTTTTATTGGTTATATTATTGCACTAATCTGACTTTTTCTAATCCGACTTTTACTTTTTCTTTGATTTTACATGCCCTGAATTAATTGTTTGTCCTCCATATCTATAGTGTCAACAAACATGAACCAAGGGGGTCATTCTGACCCGATCGCTTGCTACATTTTGTGGGCACTGCTATTATGTACTGTTAGGACTGGTGCCATCAGAGAAGCCATGCGCGGCTCAGCAGCTTTTTCCATGTATTTGCAAATTCATACAACAAATATCTCTGACATTCTATTACCAGGTAGGTTCAAGTATTGTTACAGGTAAGTCAGTGTGCTGGGGGGATACCAGGGAAGGAGAACCCCCACCCTCTCTGCCTGCTGTGACCCTTCCCCTTTTCTAACACCTGATATTATCTCCAGAATGATTAAGCTGTTACCACTGTTTTCATGTGTGAGAAGCCATTGAATGGGAGCAGCATTTGGAAGGCATGCTGGTCCTTGTAGTACTAATGGGAGATCTTAGGGAGGCTCTCAGGTAATCTAGCCCTTATTCTGGATTACATTTTGTAAGAGCCTTTATCATGAGGCCTTAATGTAGCTAAATCACATGGCCCTATGTGGGCACTGCTATTATGTAGTGTTAGGACTGCTGACATAAGGGAAGCCTTGACGCAGGTCAGCAGCTTTTTCCATGTATTTGCCAATTCATGCAACAAATATCTCTGAAATTTTATTAACAGATAGATTATTGTTACAGGTAATAGTCAGTGTGCTTGGGGGATACCAGGGGGGAAGAAGCATCCCTTCCACCAAACATACCAAAATGTTTTTCCTACTTACACACTAGGAGGTCTCTTTCTAGACCCTCATTAGATAAAAGGTTACACAGGACCCCGACACCCAGGCATGGAGAAGCTGGTATCCCTGTGTAACTTACAGCTTTCTTTATCCTCCTATCTTTCCTCTGATCGGAAAGTTCCTTAGGTGGCTCATGAAACGTGATACTTCTGTGTCTCTGCTTGCACTGCATACTGACCTACTTGCATTCTGGCTGCCTTGTGCTACTGCTGCATAAGAGGGAAAGGTAGTGATGTCAGTGTCCTTTGACCAGGGCCCCTCCAACAAAGGGGGGCCTAGGGTACAGTATGCCCTGTGCCTCCCTTAATCTGGCTATGTCCTGGTTACTCACACTATATAACTATTGGGGCAGAGCTAGATGGGGTATTGCTGGTGACAACAATTAAGGTGGGACGGTGAGTGGTGTGTTATATCAGGACTGCAGAAGTGATGATCCCTCCTGTGATTTTGCTTCATAGTCACAGGCAGACTTTTGCCTGTGACTAGTAATCAGTTTGCTGCATGGACCATCAGTGCTGCGTGCCCCTGTCAGACTGATCAGCAGCAGCTCCCCTATCTCTTCCCCCTTTCATTGAAGATTTCAATCTGCAACTCTGCACTGGGGAAGAAACCATAGCTCATCCTTCACATATGTCTCCAGCGCCATCTCTCCTTAATTCTCCTCCTTCATCTGCTTCCATGCATCATCAGTAATATAGGCAAGCCTTTCCTATGAGTGCCTCGGCCTCCCTAAGTGTGCCTCTGCCCCATGCCTCACCAAGTGTGCCTCCAACACCCTCCCCATGAGTGCATCTACACCCTGCCTCCCCATGTGCCGCTATTATCTCCTCTCCCCATATTTACCTTTGCCACTTGCCTCACTAAGCGTGCCTCTGACCCCCTTCCCCATGAGTGTCTCTGCCTCTTACTGTACCTCCCCATGTGCACCTATTATCTCCCCTTTCCATATGTACTTCTACCACTTTCCTCACCAAGCATGCCTCTTTCCCCAGTCACAATCAGTGCCTCTAATGCCCCTCATGAGTCCATCTGCCACCTACCTCACCATGTGCACCTATCATCTCCAATCCCCATATGTACCTCTGCTCCCCTCACCATGAGTGCATCTAACACCACTCCTTATAACAGCCGGTCCTTGTGTACTTCTGGCCTCTTCCTCTCCATATGCATCTGCGCCTTGCCTCCCCATGTGCCACTATCATCTTCTCTCCCCATATTTACCTCTGCCCCTTGCCTCACCAAGCATGCCTCTGACCCCCCCCCTCCCCATGAGTGTCTCTGCCTCTTACTGTACCTCCTCATGTGCACCTATTATCTCCCCTCACCATATGTACCTCTACCACTTTCCTCACCAAGCATGCCTCTTTCCCCACTCCCCATGAGTGCCTCTAACTCCCCTCATGAGTCCCTCTGCCACCTACCTCCCTATGTACACCTATCATCTCCTCTCCCCATATGTACCTGTGCTCCCCTCACCATGAGTGCCACTGACGCCACTCCTCATAACAGCTTCTTCCTCCTACCTCCCCATGTACACCTATAATCCCCTTCCCATGTGTACCTCTGCCACCCCTTCCCATAAGTTCCCCTTACCAGTGCCTCCCCAATTCTTCCTCAGAACCCCCACCCCATGAGTGCCTCTGCCTCCTACCTACCCATACTGGGCATCTAAATGGAGAATGAGGTTTAATATAGAAAAATGCAAAGTTATACATTTTGGGACTAAAAACACACTTGCATCCTACACTCTAGATGGGGAAAATATAGGGGTAACTATGATGGAAAAAGATTTGGGGCTGCTCATAGATAATAGGCTTAATAACAGTACACAATGCCAAATTGCAGCAAAGAAGTAAATTGCTTGCGTGCATTAAACGGGGCATTGAGACAAGGGATGAGGATGTAATCCTGCCGCTGTACAAATCATTGGTACGTCCACACCTGGAATATTGTGTTCAATTCTGGGCACCGTATTATAAAAATGATATTGGGGAACTAGAAAGAGTTCAAAGAAGAGCTACTAAATTGATTAAAGGGTTAGAGACACTGGAGTATGGGGAAAGGCTTACTAGGTTAAATATGTATACACTAGAAAAGAGGCGACTAAGAAATTATGTATCTGTATCCTGATGACGAAGTAAAAGCTTTGAAACGTTGATCTCTACCTCCTGCCTCTTATGACGTTTTTTAAGCTTCGGGTGCCACCAACAGCCACACATATATATACAGTATATATATATATATATATATACTGTATAGAGAGAGAGATACATATACTGTATATACATACACTGTATACATACACTGTATGGCCTAGTACAAATAACTATGTCTGCATGAATTGCTGACAGGGAGTCACCAAGATGAAAGGCAATAGATGACCTCCAATGTCTTGTCTGGTTCATGAAGTTATGATGTTGGATCAGAGGAGGATTTACCACAAGATAACCAAAGCGGCTGCTTAGGACCCTGTTGGTCTCAGGGGGCTCTGCTGGTCCCAGGGGGCCCGCCGACAAGGCTATATAAAGGGCATTTCTGGCAGACCACGAGCTTCGTCTAAATTGTCAGCTTGGCAGGCTGAATACGTCCAGCAGGCTTTTAGTGATTAGACAGCTGTTTGGTGGCATCTGCAGTACTGTGTGCGTGACCAGTCATGACATCAGATGCTTAGAGTGAGGAGGCAGGATGTGCACTGAAAAAAACATGAGGTCTTACAGTGTACTTTATTAAAGTAATTTTCAAATTATATATACAGATGTGTCCACTATTACCTTTCTGAAAACAGAGCTATGGTAGTAAATTTGGCATGACATATATTCCTTGTGCTTTTGTGCCGTCATATTGTGCTGTGACAATTTGTGACAATTGATAGTTTCACCACTGGGTGGCCAGTGCATCACGTAACATAGCTTTGCACTAACATTGCTGTTAAATAGACACTGTAATCAGTATGGCCAGCTTTAAAGTCTAATTGCTAATTGTGTAGGTGTGAAAATCTCAGTGTGAGAGGCCTTTGAAGTAGACTCCTTGAGGGTTACAGATTTTATCCTGGCTGGGGGATGTTACTATCAGTGACGTGCGGTGGGCACGTCCCTGCTTACTACAGTATACAGTATGTTGCTCAAAGCACAGAGGTGAATGAAATCTAAAGTGAAATTAAATAATAAGTTAATAAAAACCTTAGTGCTATAGAGTAAAAGAACATATTATAAGATTTTGCAATGATAAAATATTTCCAAATAAAGGGCCTCATTACGAGTTGATCAGACGAAGATGCTTTTTTCAGCCCGTGCGACAAACTAACCTCCGCCTATGGGGGTTGTTTTTTTTCCCATACCAAGGCTTTGATCACTTGTGCAGGCCTGTTATGGTAAAAAATGTTGTGCAGTTTCTAAGTAGTTCTGGACTTAGGGGGTCATTATGACCCAATCGCAGCGTGTTGTCGTTCGCACAGCTGCAATCGGGTCCCTACTGCACATGTGCGACGGCCGCTATGCGCACGCACGGCCATCGACGGGAAATGACGCTGGAACCGAAAAAAGCGATTGCTGCAATGATCGCACGAAGATTGACAGGCGGAGGGGGTACCTGGGCATCAACTCACCGTTTGCAGCCGTTTTCGGGGGGGGGGGGGGGGTAAGAAAACGCGGGTGTAGTGAGAGAAACGCAGGCGTGTCCAGGACGGGTGTTTGACGTCAGAGCCAGGACCGAACAGGCTGAAAACGTTGCAGCAGGTAAGTAAGTCACCGGCACCCCTGCACTGAGGACACCGCCGGCACTGCCCACACTGCCGGCACCCCTGCACTGGGGATGCTGCCAGCACTCCTGCGCTGAGGACACCCCCTGCACTGCCGGCACTTTTGCACCGAGGACACTTCCGGCACTCCCACACTGCCTGCACCCCTGACTGCTGACACTTCTGGCACCCCTGCGCTGGGGATACTGCCAGCACTCCTGCACTGAAGACACCTCTCGCACCAAGGACACTTCTGGCACTCCCACACTGCCGACACCCTTGAACTCCTGCACTAAGGACACCTCCAGTACTCCCGCACTGCCGACACTGCCAGTACCCCTGCACTGAGGACACCGCCGGCACTTCCCGCACTGCCGACACTCCTGCACTGGGTATACTGCTAGCATTCCTGCACTGAGGACACCTCCTGCACTGCCGACACTGCCGGCACCCCTGCACAGAGGACACTTCCGGCACTCCCACACTGCTGGCACCCCTGAACTCCTGCAATGAGGACACCGCCCTCACTGCTAGCACTCCTGCAATGAGGACACCTTTTGCACTGCCGACACCCCTGCCCTGCCCGCACACCTATTGCTAGCACTCATGGACTGAGGACACCTCCCGCACTGCCGGCACTTCTACACCGAGGACACTTCCGGCAACCCCACACTGCCGGCACCCCTGAATTCCTGCAATGAGGACAGCTCCCGCACTGTCGACACTGCCGGCACACCTGCACTGGGGATACTGCCAGCACTCCTAGACTGAGGACACCTCCCGCACTGCTGGCACCCCTGCACCGAGGACACTTCCGACACTCCCACACTGCCGACACTGCCAGCACCCCTGAACTCCTGCACTGGGGACACCTCCCACACTGCCAACACTGCTGGAACCCCTGCACCGAGGACACTTCTGGCACTCCCAAACTGCCGACACCCCTGAACTCTTGCACTAAGGACACCTCCAGTACTCCCGCACTGCCGACACTGCCGACACCCCTGCACTGAGGACACCACCGGCACTGCCTGCACTGCTGACACTCCTGCACTGGGGATACTGTCAGAATTCCTGCACTAAGGACACCTCCCGCACTGTCGACACTGCCGGCACACCTGCACTGGGGATACTGCCAGCACTCCTAGACGGAGGACACCTCCTGCACTGCTGGCACCCCTGCACCGAGGACACTTCAGACACTCCCACACTGCCGACACTGCCAGCACCCTTGAACTCTTGCACTGAGGACACCTCCCACACTGCCAACACTGCTGGAACCCCTGCACCAAGGACACTTCTGGCACTCCCAAACTGCCGACACCCCTGAACTCCTGCACTAAGGACACCTCCAGTACTCCCACACTGCCGACACTGCTGACACCCCTGCACTGAGGACACCACCGGCACTGCCTGCACTGCTGACACTCCTGCACTGGGGATACTGCCAGAATCCCTGCACTAAGGACACCACCTGCACTGCCGACACTGCCGGCACCCCTGCACTGAGGACACTTCCGGCACTCCCACACTGATAGCACCCCTGAACTCCTGCAATGAGGACACCGCCCTCACTGCCGGCACTCCTGCAATGAGGACACCTTTTGCACTGCCGACACCCCTGCCGGCACACCTATTGCTAGCACTCATGGACTGAGGACACCTCCCGCACTGTAAAGCATGAAATGCCAAATATTCCATTTTTAAATTCTCTCCCTTTATTGACTTTTCACAGATCACCGGACATGAATCCTATCGAGCTAGTGTGGTCTCAAATGAAAAGTTATATTCGTTCTCAATGTAAGCCAAGGACAAAAGAGCAACTGATTGATGGCATCAATACATTTTGGAAAAACGTACTTACATTGGAGACCTGTAATAATTATGTAGACCATTTATTTTCTGTGCTGCCAGTGATTATAGAAAGAAATGGACAAGCCCGCTGCATGTAATTGGAATGGATCATATTGTCGACAAAAAGAAGGTCAACAGTCATTAGGTCGACCAATATTGGTCGACAGGCCATATGTCGACACATAAAAAACAGTACGCAAACGAATAATGCATAGAATTTGCATAAAGGGCCCTTTACCTATCGTACTCATCCTTTCTGCAAATGCTTGAAATATCAAAATTAGACTACCTGCTTAAATTAATTAATTTGTTATATTTTATCTGTAACATGTACTTCACCCTAGTATTATATTTGTTATGTAATCTTGAAAATTGTTTAAAAAAAAAAGTAGTCACCTCTGCAACACTGTATACTGTAATTGTGTATGGATTGTACAAAGCATCCAAGTGATTGCATTCAGTTTTGTCTAACTTACAGTATATTTATACTATTTAGTTGGAATTATTTTATCATTGCAAAGTCTTATAATATGTTCCGTTACCTTGTAGCACTATTAGGTTTTAATTAACTTATTCTTTAATGTCACTTTAGACTTCATTCACCTCTGTGCTCTGAGTAACAAATAACTCCAATTTTTGCATTAATAAACTGAGGCTCTGAATTGCTAAAAGTGCACTGTTTATTTCAAATTCCAGGACAGCAGCCCTTCCCCCACCCAGAATACATGTTACTGTGCTGTATCTCTATTCCCCAAGGAATCTACTTCAAAGGCCTCTCACACTGAGATTTTCACACCTACACAATTAAGAACTGGACTCTAAAGCTGGCAATACTGTACATCAGAACGACCTGAATACAATCACACACACATAGCGATTTGGGCTGCTTTTCTAATTGATTTGCTGAGTCACTTAGAAATACAGCACAAATCGCTATGTGTATGGACTATAGCGATAGTGATGTGCGTCCCTGCATGCTTGAAAGATCTAGTCATCACCCATGTTTTCTCTATTGCAAACACGGGCAGTGACAGATCGCTCAGCACACATCGCTGGTGCAGCTCTGTGTGCTGAGTGATCTTGCTGAGCCCGTGTGATCACCGATATCGCTGGGCAGAAAACCACTCAGCGCATACATACTGAGTGATTTTCCGCCTGCCCAGCGATGTCAGCGGGAGTGAATGGTTTTGCATAGCAGGACGCTTCCTGCTGAGGTGTCCTCAGTGCGGGAGTGCCAGAAGTGTCCACGGTACCATCAACCAAGTGCAAGGAGGACATCTCCCGCACTACTGACACTCCTGCATTGGGGATACTGCCAGCCCCCCTGCACTGATTACACCACCTACACCTCTGCACCGAGGACACTACTGGCACTCCCACATGTATTGGAGATATATTAATACTTCACAATTAGCTGCCGCTGCTGATATTCCCGTGTGCCTGATGGATAAATTGCCCTGCACATATGGATGTCCATGTTGCTGCCCACGGTGCTGTTGGTGGCTAGAGGTGGGAGGAGAAGCCACCGGCATCCTTGATTCTGCTGACCAGAAGTCTGACCCGGTCACATGCTCGTTGCCAGGGGTTACATGCTCGTTGCCAGGGGTTACATATGCTTTTTGCTATAGGGGTTATATGCTTAGAGCCAGGGGGTTACATGCTCATTCTGGGTAGTGCTGGGTAATGGTCTAGTAATACCCCTGGCATCTGTCTCCTATAAGGGCCGTCTTCCATGCTGTCTGCATGGAATCTGCAGCTTCCAGTAGTAGGTAGAGCCTAAGCATCTATTGTGCCGGTGCCCCCCCAGGACTCAGCCATTCCGGCTGCAGGCTTATGGCTGATCAGGCCCTGGGTCTCATGTTTCTTCACCCACTTGTATGGCAGGCAGAGCACCCAGTGACTTATTATGGAGCACAGCCCAAGCACAGGACTGATTTGTGGCAGACAGGCACAGCACCCACTTGTATGGCAGACAGAGCACCCAGTGATTTATTATGGCAACACAGCCTCAGCACTGGACCGATTTGTGGCAGACAGACGCAGCACCCACTTGTATTGCAGACACTGTCGATCTTCAGACCGGATCCCAGTGAAATATATGTGGTATTGAAATACCAAAAATTCTCTCTACTCGCACCTTAACCACCAAACAATTGCAAAAAATGACAAGTATCAATAGTGCCTTTTAGTTAGTATCATAATTTCTATATTGAATCTCTGTGTGGAGTTTGTATGAACTCTTCATCAGCACATTATCAATCACAAGGAAAAAGATTTTTTTAAACATATAGGCAACATTGAGCCAGGTACATGTTGGAAGTTAGTATGAGAGATGTATTGGAAAAATATTAATACTTCACAATTAGCTGCTGCAGCTGATATTCCCGTGTGCATGATGGATAAATTGCCCTGCACATACGGCTCATGGGGGTCATTCTGACCCGATCGCTGCTGCTGACCAGCCGCTGCGGGCCGTGTAGTAATGAGTAGCTCCCGGCCAGCACGCTAAAGCTGCGCTGGCTGGGAGCTACTCCTGAAGTACAGAAGCATCGCCGCTGTGCAATACTTTTGCACTTCTGCAGGGGGGGGGGGCGTAACTGACCTGCAGGGCGGACTGGCCCTGTGCTGGGCATCCCCCACATGTCTCTGTTCCTGATCGTAGCCCTGCAAAATTTTGCAGGGCTACGATCAACTCGGAATGACGCCCCCCATAGCAGGCGCGTCGCAGAGGTACAAAGTGGATCGTTGCTGAGCAATGGATTTAATGAAGAATCCATTCGCACAGACAATCGCAAGGAGATTGACTGGAAGAAAACATTTGTGGATGTCAACTGACCGTTTTCTGGGAGTGTTTGGAAAAACGCAGGTGTGTCTATGCGTTTGCAGGGTGGGTGTCTGATGTAAATTCGGGGCAAACACTTTAGCCTGTTCGTGTCCGGAATTGACGTCAGACACCTGCCCTGCAAACGCTTGGACACGCCTGCGTTTTTCCAAACACTCCCAGAAAGCGTTCAGTTGCCACCCACAAATGCCCTCTTCCTGTCAATCTCCTTGCGATCTGCTGTGCGAATCGATTCTTCGTTAAATCCATTGCTCAGCAATGATCCGCTTTGTACCCGTACGACGCACATGCGCATTGAGGTGCATACGCATGTGCAGTTTCGACCTGATCGCAATGCTGCAAAACAACCTAGCGTGCGATCATTTCGGAATGACCCCCATGGTTTTGCCCATTTGCAAATAAAATGCTGCTAGAATCAGGTCTGAACTACTCCCTCTAGAATCTCTTTATCAGACTTTCTGCTTGCTCAGTTTCTGAAAATGCCACCTGCTGTCTGAAAAGTGGTACTGCACTATATTTCAGAGGAGATACACATGGCTTGCCGTGTATATCTTAAGAGGAAAGCTTATCTCGTGCCATGAACGGCAGGCCATGATACTTTTTTCAGAAAGGTAATAGTGGACACATCTGTAGCATCCAACTACTTCAAATTCCAATCAGGAGGGAGTGTGTGTGTGTGTGTGGGGGGGTTATTTTAAGTACAGTGTCTAACATCCGCCTGCTACAATTATGGCTGGGGTCGGGGGGGCACACCCTGGTTGATGATATATTAATATGCTATAATACTCTACTTTAAGTACTACCATGTATGGGAGATGCCTGCTACAATCAGTGGGGCAGTGATTTAAAATCGATACAGTCACATTGACAGAGAGAGGCACTCATATATAATGCAGTCAACACTAATGTAATTGGGTGTAATAATAAGTATTTTAAAGTATGGGTGCTTGCATTATATATCAGTTTCACCCCCCACCCCACCCCACACACACACATACACAAACACTGATTGTAGCACGACCTCCATCCCTTATAATATCCATTTTTGCACCCCTTAGTCAGTGACTGTATTGACTATATATCAGTGCCATAACATCCCTGCCAGGGGGTGGAGAGTGCAGGTGTGACCCCATTTCTGGGTATGGTGAGGGTGAGTGTGGTGGTTCCCTGTATATCTATCTATAAATCTATATATATATATATATATATATATATATATATATATATTTATTTTTTTATTATTATTTTTTTTTTTAGAGATCTATATACTGTATATATATATATATATATATATATATATATATATATATTAGAGATGTGCACCAGAAATTTTTCGGGTTTTGGTTTTGGATTCGGTTCAGCGGCCGTGTTTTGGATTCGGATGCGTTTTGGCAAAATCTCCCTGAAATTTTTTTGTCGGATTCGGGTGTGTTTTGGATTCGGGTGGGGTTTTTTCAAAAACCCCTCAAAAACAGCTTAAATCATAGAATTTGGGGGTAATTTTGATCTTATAGTATTATTAACCTCAATAACCATAATTTCCACTAATTTCCAGTCAATTCTGAACACCTCACACCTCACAATATTATTTTTAGTCCTAAAATATGCACAGAGGTCGCTGGATGACTAAGCTAAGCAACCAAAGTGGGCGGCACAAACACCTGGCCCATCTAGGAGTGGCACTGCAGTGTCAGACAGGATGGTACTTAAAAATTTTGGCCCCAAACATCACATGATGCAAAGATTAATAAAAAAAAAAAAGAGGTGCAAGATGGAATTGTCCTTGGGCCCTCCCACCCACCCTTATGTTGTATAAACAGGACATGCACACTTTAACAAACCCATCATTTCAGCCACAGGGTCTGCCACACGACTGTGGCTGAAATGACTGGTTGGTTTGGGCCCCCACCAAAAAAAAGAAGCAATCAATCTCTCCTTGCTCAAACTGGCTCTAAAGAGGCAAGATGTCCACCTCATCATCATCCTCCGATTCCTTACCCCTTTAACTGTGTACATCCCCCTCCTCACAGAGTATAAATTCGTCCCCACTGGAATCCACCATCTCAGGTTCCTGTGTACTTTCTGGAGGCAATTGATGGTGAATGTCTCCACGGAGGAATTGATTATAATTCATTTTGATGAACATCATCTTCTCCACATTTTATGGAAGTACCCTCGTACGCCGATCGCTGACAAGGTTACCGGCTGCACTAAACATTCTTTCGGAGTACACACTGAAGGGGGGGCAACTTAGGTAAAATAAAGCCAGTTTGTGCAAGGGCCTCCAAATTGCCTCTTTTCCCTGCCAGTATACGTACGGACTGTCTGACGTACCTACTTGGATGCAGTCACTCATATAATCCTCCACCATTCTTTCAATGGTGACAGAATCCTATGCAGTGACAGTAGACGACATGTCAGTAATCGTTGGCAGGTCCTTCAGTCCGGATCAGATGTCAGCACTCGCTCCAGACTGCCCTGCATCACCGCCAGCGGGTGGGCTCGGAATTCTTAGCCTTTTCCTCGCAGCCCCAGTTGCGGGAGAATGTGAAGGAGGAGCTGTTGACGGGTCACGTTCCGCTTGACTTGACAAGTGTCTCACCAGCAGGTCTTTGAACCTCTGCAGACTTGTGTCTGCCGGAAAGAGAGATACAATGTAGGCTTTAAACCTAGGATCGAGCACGGTGGCCAAAATGTAGTGCTCTGATTTCAACAGATTGACCACCCGTGAATCCTGGTTAAGCGAATTAAGGGCTCCATCCACAAGTCCCACATGCCTAGCGGAATCGCTCCATTTTAGCTCCTCCTTCAATCTCTCCAGCTGCTTCTGCAAAAGCCTGATGAGGGGAATGACCTGACTCAGGCTGGCAGTGTCTGAACTGACTTCACATGTGGCAAGTTCAAAGGGTTGCAAAACCTTGCACAACGTTTTAATCTTTCTACACTGCGCTTGAGTCAGGTGCATTCCCCCTCCTTTGCCTATATCGTAGGCAGATGTATAGGCTCGAATTGCCTTTTGCTGCTCCTCCATCCTCTGAAGCATATAGAGGGTTGATTTCCAGCTCGTTACCACCTCTTGCTTCAGATGATGGCGGGGCAGGTTCAGGAGGGTTTGCTGGTGCTCCAGTCTTCGGCACGCGGTGTCTGAATGCCGAAAGTGGCCCACAATTCTTCGGGACACCGACAGCATATCTTGCACGCCCCTGTCGTTTTAAAAAAAATTCTGCAACACCAAATTCAATGTATGTGCAAAACATGGGACGTGCTGGAATTTGCCCACATGTAATACACGCACAATATTGGTGGCGTTGTCCGATATAACAAATCTCCAGGAGAGTCCAATTGGGGTAAGCCATTCTGCGATGATGTTCCTCAGTTTCCGTAAGAGGTTGTCAGCTGTGTGCCTCTTAAGTAAAGCGGTGATACAAAGCGTAGCCTGCCTAGGAACGAGTTGGCGTTTGCGAGATGCTGTTACTGGTGCCACCGCTGCTGTTCTTGCTGCGGGAGGCAATACATCTACCCAGTGGGCTGTCACAGTCATATAGTCCTGAGTCTGCCCTGATCCACTTGTCCACATGTCCGTGGTTAAGTGGACATTGGGTACAACTGCATTTTTTAGGACACTTTTGACTCTTTTTCTGACGTCTGTGTACATTATCGGTATCACCTGCCTAAAGAAGTGGAACCTAGATGGCATTTGGGACACACTACCTCAAGAAATTCTCTAATTCCCTGTGAATTAACGGTGGATACCAGACACACGTTTAACACCAACACAGCTGCTAAGGCCTGAGTTATCCGCTTTGCAGCAGGATGACTGCTGTGATATTTCATCTTCCTCGCAAAGGACTGTTGGACAGTCAATTGCTTACTGGAAGTAGTACAAGTGGTCTTCCGACTTCCCCTCTGGGATGACGATCGACTCCCAGCAGCAGCAATAGCAGTGCCAGCAGCAATAGGTGTTACACTCAAGGATCCATCGGAGGAATCCCAGTTAGGAGAGGACTCGTCAGACTTGCCAGTGACATGGCCAGCAGGACTATTGGCGTTCCTGTCTAAGGAGGAAACTGACACTGAGGGAGTTGGTGGTGTGGTTTGCAGGAGCTTGGGTACAAGAGGAAGGGATTTAGTTGTCAGTGGACTGCTTCCGCTGTCACCCAAAGTTTTTGAACTTGTCAATGACTTCTGATGATTGCGCTCCAGGTGACATATAAGGGAGGATGTTCCTAGGTGGTTAACATCCTTACCCCTACTTATTACAGCTTGACAAAGGCAACACACGGCTTGACACCTGTTGTCCGCATTTCTGTTAAAATAATTCCACACCGAAGAGGTGATTTTTTTTGTAATTTGACCAGGCATGTCAATGGCCATATTCATCCCATGGACAACAGGTGTCTCCCCGGGTGCCTGACTTAAATAAACCACCTCACCATCAGAATCCTCCTTGTCAATTTCCTCCTCAGCGCCAGCAACACCCATATCCTCATCCTGGTGTACTTCAACAGTGACATCTTCAATTTGACTATCAGGAACTGGACTGTGGGTGCTCCTTCCAGCACTTGCAGGGGGTATGCAAATGGTGGAAGGCGCCACCTCTTCCCATCCAGTTTTGGGAAGGTCAGGCATGGCAACCGACACAATTGGACTCTCCTTGGGAATTTGTGATTTAGAAGAACGCACAGTTCTTTGCTGTGCTTTAGCCAGCTTAAGTCTTTTCATTTTTCTAGTGGGAGTATGAGTGCTTCCATCCTCATGTGAAGCTTAACCACTAGCCATGAACATAGGCCAGGGCCTCAGCCGTTCCTTGCCACTCCGTGTCGTAAATTGCATATTGGCAAGTTTACGCTTCTCAGACGTTTTTAATTTAGATTTTTGGGTCGTTTTACTGAACTTTAGTTTTGTGGATTTTACATGCTCTCTACTATGACATTGGGCATCGGCCTTGGTAGACGACGTTGATGGCATTTCATCATCTTGGCCATGACTAGTGGCAGCAGCTTCAGCACGAGGTGGAAGTGGATCTTGATCTTTGCCTATTTTACCCTCCACATTTTTGTTCTCCATTTTTTTAATGTGTGGAATTATATGCCAGAAATATATCAATAGCAATGGCCTACTGTACTGTACTATATATGTATACTGTTGGTCACCAAAATGCTGCACTGTAATACTATATTTACTGCTCACAAAAATGCAGCACAGATATGGTATGGATACTTGCAGTGACACAGAGCTGCAAGATACAGCAATGGCCTACTGTACAACTATATACTGTTGGTCACCAAAATGCTGCACTGTAATACTATATATACTGCTCACAAAAATGCAGCACAGATATGGAATGAATACTTGCAGTGACACAGAGCTGCAAGATACAGCAATGGCCTACTGTACAACTATATACTGTTGGTCACCAAAATGCTGCACTGTAATACTATATATACTGCTCACAAAAATGCAGCACAGATATGGAATGGATACTTGCAGTGACACAGAGCTGCAAGATACAGCAATGGCCTACTGTACTGTACTACTATTATACTGGTGGTCCCCAGTCCCCACAATAAAGCACACTGAGCACAGATATTTGCAGCACACTGAGCACAGATATGGAGCATTTTCAGGCAGAGAACGTAGATATTTTCAGCACACTGAGCACAGATATTTGTAACACACTGAGCACAGATATTTGCAGCACACTGAGCACAGATTACAGAGCTTTTCAGGGAGAGAACGCAGCCACGTCCTCTCCATTCAATCTCCAATGCACGAGTGAAAATGGTAGCGATGCGCGGCTCTTTGTATAGAATACAAATCTCGCTAGAATCCGACAGCGGGATGATGACGTTCAGGCGCGTTCGGGTTAACCAAGCAAGGCGGGAATATCCAAGGCTGCCTCGGACCCGTGTAAAATAGGTGAAGTTCAGGGGGGTTCAGATCTCGGAGAACCGAACCTGCTCATCTCTAACATATATATATATATATATACATATATATATATACAGTTGCGCTCATAAATTTACATACCCTAGCAGAATTTGTGATTTTCTGTCCATTTGTCAGAGATTATGAATGATAACTCACAAACTTTTCTTTCACTCATGGTTAGTGGTTGGGTGAAGGTATTTATTGTCAAACAACTGTGTTTACTCTTTTTAAATCATAATGACAACAGAAACTACCCAAATGATCCTGATCAAAAGTTTACATACCCTGGAGATTTTGGCCTGATAACATGCACACAAGTTGACACAAACGGGTTTGAATGGCTACTAGAGGTAACCATCCTCACCTGTGATCTGTTTGCTCGTAATCAGTGTGTGTGTGTGTGTGTGTGTGTGTGTGTGTGTGTGTGTGTGTGTGTGTGTGTGTGTGTGTGTGTTTAAAAGGTCAGTGAGTTTCTGGACTCCAGAAAGACCCTTGCATCTTTCATCCAGTGCTGCACTGATGTGTCTGGATTCTGAGTCATGGGGAAAGCAACAGAATTGTCAAAGGATCTGCGGGAAAAGGTAATTGAACTGTATAAAACAGGAAAAGGATATAAAAAGATATCCAAGCAATTGAGAATGCCAATTAGCAGTGTTCAAACTCTAATTAAGAAGTGGAAAATGAAAGATTCTGTGGAAACCAAATCACGGTCAGGTAGACCAACAAAAATTTCAGCCACAACTGCCAGGAAAATTGTTAGGGATGCAAAGAAAATTCCACAAATAACTTCAGCTGAAATACAGGACTCTGAAAAAAAGTGGTGTGGTTTTTTCAAGACGCACAATAAGGAGGCATTTGAAGAAAAATGGGCTGCATGGTCGAGTCGCCAGAAGAAAGCCATTACTACTAGGGATGTGCACTTGAAATTTTTCGGGTTTTGTGTTTTGGTTTTGGTTTCGGTTCCGCGGCCGT
This sequence comes from Pseudophryne corroboree, assembly GCF_028390025.1. NCBI lineage: Eukaryota > Metazoa > Chordata > Amphibia > Anura > Myobatrachidae > Pseudophryne > Pseudophryne corroboree. Next base: position 498,671,533 of record NC_086449.1, on the reverse strand, counting down.
GTTTTGGGTTCGAACGTGTTTTGGCAAAACCTCACCGAATTTTTTTTGTCGGATTCGGTTGTGTTTTGGATTCGGGTGTTTTTTTCAAAAAACCCTAAAAAACAGCTTAAATCATAGAATTTGGGGGTCATTTTGATCCCAAAGTATTATTAACCTCAAAAACCATGATTTCCACTCATTTTCAGTCTATTCTGAACACCTCACACCTCACAATATTACTTTTAGTCCTAAAATTTGCACCGAGGTCGCTGGATGACTAAGCTAAGCGACCCAAGTGGCCGACACAAACACCTGGCCCATCTAGGAGTGGCACTGCAGTGTCACGCAGGATGGCCCTTCCAAAAAACACTCCCCAAACAGCACATGACGCAAAGAAAAAAAGAGGCGCAATGAGGTAGCTGTGTGACTAAGCTCAACGACCCAAGTGGCCGACACAAACACCTGGCCCATCTAGGAGTGGCACTGCAGTGTCACGCAGGATGGCCCTTCCAAAAAACACTCCCCAAACAGCACATGATGCAAAGAAAAAAAGAGGCGCAATGAGGTAGCTGTGTGACTAAGCTCAACGACCCAAGTGGCCGACACAAACACCTGGCCCATCTAGGAGTGGCACTGCAGTGTCACGCAGGATGGCCCTTCCAAAAAACACTCCCCAAACAGCACATGACGCAAAGAAAAAAGAGGAGCAATGAGGTAGCTGTGTGACTAAGCTCAGCGACCCAAGTGGCCAACACAAACACCTGGCCCATCTAGGAGTGGCACTGCAGTGTCACGCAGGATGGCCCTTCCAAAAAACACTCCCCAAACAGCACATGATGCAAAGAAAAAAAGAGGCGCAATGAGGTAGCTGTGTGACTAAGCTCAACGACCCAAGTGGCCGACACAAACACCTGGCCCATCTAGGAGTGGCACTGCAGTGTCACGCAGGATGGCCCTTCCAAAAAACACCCCCCAAACAGCACATGACGCAAAGAAAAAAAGAGGCGCAATGAGGTAGCTGTGTGAGTAAGCTAAGCGACCCTAGTGGCCGACACAAACACCTGGCCCATCTAGGAGTGGCACTGCAGTGTCACGCAGGCTGGCCCTTCAAAAAACTACTCCCCAAACAGCACATGACGCAAAGAAAAAAAGAGGCGCAATGAGGTAGCTGTGTGACTAAGATAAGCGACCCTAGTGGCCGACACAAACACCTGGCCCATCTAGGAGTGGCACTGCAGTGTCACGCAGGATGGCCCTTCAAAAAACACTCCCCAAACAGCACATGATGCAAAGAAGAAAAAAAAGAGGCGCAATGAGGTAGCTGTGTGAGTAAGCTAAGCGACCCTAGTGGCCGACACAAACACCTGGCCCATCTAGGAGTGGCACTGCAGTGTCACGCAGGATGGCCCTTCAAAAAAATACTCCCCAAACAGCACATGACGCAAAGAAAAATTAAAGAAAAAAGAGGTGCAAGATGGAATTGTCCTTGGGCCCTCCCACCCACCCTTATGTTGTATAAACAGGACATGCACACTTTAACCAACCCATCATTTCAGTGACAGGGTCTGCCACACGACTGTGACTGAAATGACGGGTTGGTTTGGACCCCCACCAAAAAAGAAGCAATTAATCTCTCCTTGCACAAACTGGCTCTACAGAGGCAAGATGTCCACCTCATCATCATCCTCTGATATATCACCGTGTACATCCCCCTCCTCACAGATTATCAATTCGTCCCCACTGGAATCCACCATCTCAGCTCCCTGTGTACTTTGTGGAGGCAATTGCTGCTGGTCAATGTCTCCACGGAGGAATTGATTATAATTCATTTTAATGAACATCATCTTCTCCACATTTTCTGGAAGTAACCTCGTACGCCGATTGCTGACAAGGTGAGCGGCGGCACTAAACACTCTTTCGGAGTACACACTTGTGGGAGGGCAACTTAGGTAGAATAAAGCCAGTTTGTGCAAGGGCCTCCAAATTGCCTCTTTTTCCTGCCAGTATAAGTACGGACTGTCTGACGTACCTACTTGGATGCGGTCACTCATATAATCCTCCACCATTCTTTCAATGGGGAGAGAATCATATGCAGTGCCAGTAGACGACATGTCCGTAATCGTTGGCAGGTCCTTCAGTCCGGACCAGATGTCAGCATCAGCAGTCGCTTCAGACTGCCCTGCATCACCGCCAGCGGGTGGGCTCGGAATTCTGAGCCTTTTCCTCGTACCCCCAGTTGCGGGAGAATGTGAAGGAGGAGATGTTGACAGGTCGCGTTCCGCTTGACTTGACAATTTTCTCACCAGCAGGTCTTTGAACCCCAGCAGACTTGTGTCTGCCGGAAAGAGAGATCCAAGGTAGGTTTTAAATCTAGGATCGAGCACGGTGGCCAAAATGTAGTGCTCTGATTTCAACAGATTGACCACCCGTGAATCCTTGTTAAGCGAATTAAGGGCTCCATCCACAAGTCCCACATGCCTAGCGGAATCGCTCTGTGTTAGCTCCTCCTTCAATGTCTCCAGCTTCTTCTGCAAAAGCCTGATGAGGGGAATGACCTGACTCAGGCTGGCAGTGTCTGAACTGACTTCACGTGTGGCAAGTTCAAAAGGTTGCAGAACCTTGCACAACGTTGAAATCATTCTCCACTGCGCTTGAGACAGGTGCATTCCACCTCCTATATCGTGCTCAGTTGTATAGGCTTGAATGGCCTTTTGCTGCTCCTCCAACCTCTGAAGCATATAGAGGGTTGAATTCCACCTCGTTACCACTTCTTGCTTCAGATGATGGCAGGGCAGGTTCAGGCGTTTTTGGTGTTGCTCCAGTCTTCTGTACGTGGTGCCTGTACGCCGAAAGTGTCCCGCAATTCTTCTGGCCACTGACAGCATCTCTTGCACGCCCCTCTCGTTTTTTAAATAATTCTGCACCACCAAATTCAAGGTATGTGCAAAACATGGGACGTGCTGGAATTTGCCCAGATTTAATGCACACACAATATTGCTGGCGTTGTCCGATGCCACAAATCCACAGGAGAGTCCAATTGGGGTAAGCCATTCCGCGATGACCTTCCTCAGTTGCCGTAAGAGGTTTTCAGCTGTGTGCGTATTCTGGAAACCGGTGATACAAAGCGTAGCCTGCCTAGGAAAGAGTTGGCGTTTGCGAGATGCTGCTACTGGTGCCGCCGCTGCTGTTCTTGCGGCGGGAGTCCATACATCTACCCAGTGGGCTGTCACAGTCATATAGTCCTGACCCTGCCCTGCTCCACTTGTCCACATGTCCGTGGTTAAGTGGACATTGGGTACAACTGCATTTTTTAGGACACTGGTGAGTCTTTTTCTGAGGTCTGTGTACATTTTCGGTATCGCCTGCCTAGAGAAATGGAACCTAGATGGTATTTGGTACCGGGGACACAGTACCTCCAACAAGTCTCTAGTTGCCTCTGCAGTAATGATGGATACCGGAACCACGTTTCTCACCGCCCAGGATGCCAAGGCCTCAGTTATCCGCTTTGCAGCAGGATGACTGCTGTGATATTTCATCTTCCTCGCAAAGGACTGTTGGACGGTCAATTGCTTGGTGGAAGTAGTAAAAGTGGTCTTACGAGTACGACTTCCCCTCTGGGATGACCATCGACTCCCAGCAGCAACAACAGCAGCGCCAGCAGCAGTAGGCGTTACACGCAAGGATGCATCGGAGGAATCCCAGGCAGGAGAGGACTCGTCATAATTGCCAGTGACATAGCCTGCAGGACTATTGGCATTCCTGGGGAAGGAGGAAATTGACACTGAGGGAGTTGGTGGGGTGGTTTGCGTGAGCTTGGTTACAAGAGGAAGGGATTTACTGGTCAGTGGACTGCTTCCGCTGTCGCCCAAAGTTTTTGAACTTGTCACTGACTTATTATGAATGCGCTGCAGGTGACGTATAAGGGAGGATGTTCCGAGGTGGTTAACGTCCTTCCCCCTACTTATTACAGCTTGACAAAGGCAACACACGGCTTGACAAATGTTGTCCGCATTTCTGTTGAAATACTTCCACACCGAAGAGCTGATTTTTTTGGTATTTTCACCAGGCATGTCAATGGCCATATTCCTCCCACGGACAACAGGTGTCTCCCCGGGTGCCTGACTTAAACAAACCACCTCACCATCAGAATCCTCCTTGTCAATTTCCTCCCCAGCGCCAGCAACACCCATATCCCCCTCATCCTGGTGTACTTCAACACTGACATCTTCAATCTGACTATCAGGAACTGGACTGCGGGTGCTCCTTCCAGCACTTGCAGGGGGCGTGCAAATGGTGGAAGGCGCATGCTCTTCACGTCCAGTGTTGGGAAGGTCAGGCATCGCAACCGACACAATTGGACTCTCCTTGTGGATTTGGGATTTCGAAGAACGCACAGTTCTTTGCTGTGCTTTTGCCAGCTTAAGTCTTTTCATTTTTCTAGCGAGAGGCTGAGTGCTTCCATCCTCATGTGAAGCTTAACCACTAGCCATGAACATAGGCCAGGGCCTCAGCCGTTCCTTGCCACTCCGTGTGGTAAATGGCATATTGGCAAGTTTACGCTTCTCCTCCGACAATTTTATTTTAGATTTTTGAGTCCTTTTTTTACTGATATTTGGTGTTTTGGATTTTACATGCTCTGTACTATGACATTGGGCATCGGCCTTGGCAGACGACGTTGATGGAATTTCATCGTCTCGGCCATGACTAGTGGCAGCAGCTTCAGCACGAGGTGGAAGTGGATCTTGATCTTTCCCTATTTTTGGAACCTCAACATTTTTGTTCTCCATATTTTAATAGGCACAACTAAAAGGCACCTCAGGTAAACAATGGAGATGGATGGATACTAGTATACTTATGGATGACGAGCGACTGCCGACACAGAGGTAGCTACAGCCGTGGACTACCGTACTGTGTCTGCTGCTAATATAGACTGGATGATAATGAGATACACATTAGTACTGCAGCCGGACAGGTATATATTATGTAATGATGGACCTGCTGGACACTGTCTGTCAGCACTGCAGACTCCTAAAGTAAGCTACTAGTATCAAGAAGATAGAAAGAAAAAAAAAACCACGGGTAGATGGTATACAATTATGGATGGACGAGCGACTGCCGACACAGAGGTAGCTACAGCCGTGGACTACCGTACTGTGTCTGCTGCTAATATAGACTGGATGATAATGAGATAAAATTAAAATATATATATATATATCACACTAGTACTGCAGCCGGAAAGGTATATATTATGTAATGACGGACCTGCTGGACACTGTCTGTCAGCACTGCAGACTCCTAAAGTAAGCTACTAGTATCAAGAAGATAGAAAAAAAAAAACCACGGGTAGGTGGTATACAATTATGGATGGACGAGCGACTGCCGACACAGAGGTAGCTACAGCCGTGGACTACCATACTGTGTCTGCTGCTAATATAGACTGGATGATAATGAGATAAAATTAAAATATATATATATATATATCACACTAGTACTGCAGCCGGACAGGTATATATTATGTAATGACGGACCTGCTGGACACTGTCTGTCAGCACTGCAGACTCCTAAAGTAAGCTACTAGTATCAAGAAGATAGAAAAAAAAAAACACGGGTAGGTGGTATACAATTATGGAAGGACGAGCGACTGCCGACACAGAGGTAGCTACAGCCGTGGACTACCGTACTGTGTCTGCTGCTAATATAGACTGGATGATAATGAGATAAAATTAAAATATATATATATATCACACTAGTACTGCAGCCGGACAGGTGTATATTATGTAATGACGGACCTGCTGGACACTGTCTGCAGAATGCGTTTATAAAAACACCACACGACGAGTGTTTAACTTTTTCAGGCAGACAATCACAATATACTGGTGGTCAGCAGACAATCACAATATACTGGTGGTCAGTGGTCACTGGTCAGTCACACTGGCAGTGGCACTCTGGCAGCAAAAGTGTGCACTGTACTTAAAATATGTACTCCTGCTATAACTGCTCCCCAGTCTCCCCCACAATTAAGCTGTGTGAGCAGTGAGCACTCAGCACAGTCAGATAATGATATACAGTATTACATATGATGCAGCACACTGGGCTGAGCACAGATATGGTATGTGACTGTGTCACACTGTGTATCGTTTTTTTTCAGGCAGAGAACGGATTAATTAAACTGGTGGTGGTCACTGGTCACTGGTCACACTATCAGCAAGTAGTACTCCGTCCTAAGCAGACAATCACAATATACTGGTGGTCAGTGTGGTCAGTCACACTGGCAGTGTGGCACTCTGGCAGCAAAAGTGTGCACTGTACTTAAAATATATTATTTATGTACTCCTGCTCTAACTACTCCCCAGTCTCCCCCACAATTAAGCTGTGTGAGCAGTGAGCACTCAGCACAGTCAGATATACAGTATTACATATGATGATGCAGCACACTGAGGCTGAGCACAGATATGGTATGTGACTGTGTCACACTGTGTATCGTTTTTTTTCAGGCAGAGAACGGATTAATTAAACTGGTGGTCAATGGTCACTGGTCACACTATCAGCAAGTAGTAGTACTCCAGTCCTAATATGCTCCCCAAAATTAGTAAATAGTGTCTCTAACTCTCTACTCTCTTCTCTATAAACGGAGAGGACGCCAGCCACGTCCTCTCCCTATCAATCTCAATGCACGTGTGAAAATGGCGGCGACGCGCGGCTCCTTATATAGAATCCGAGTCTCGCGATAGAATCCGAGCCTCGCGAGAATCCGACAGCGGGATGATGACGTTCGGGCGCGCTCGGGTTAACCGAGCAAGGCGGGAGGATCCGAGCCTGCTCGGCCCCGTGTAAAAAAAGCTGAAGTTCGGCGGGTTCGGATTCCGAGAAACCGAACCCGCTCATCACTAATTACTACACAAATGCCACAAAGCATCCCGCTTACAATACTCCAAACAGCAAAGAGACAAGCCTCAAAACTTCTGGATCAAAGTCATTTGGAGTGATGAGACCAAAATTTAACTTTTTGGCTACAACCATAAACGTTACATTTGGAGAGGAGTCAACAAGGCCTATGATGAAAGGTATACCATTCCTACTGTGAAACACGGAGGTGGATTGCTGATGTTTTGGGGATGTGTGAGCTACAAAGGCACTGGAAATGGGATCCGGTCTCTAAGTCTACAGTAACTAGGCCAACAATGTCTAGGTCAACCACTATTGGTCGACAGTAACTAGGTCAACAGGGTGTCTAGGTCGACAGGGTCTTTATGTCGACATGTTCTAGGTCGACAGATCAAAAGGTCGACATGAGTCTTTCACAATTTTTTTCTTTTTTTGAACCTTTTCATACTTAACGAACCACGTGGACTACGATTGGAACGGTAATCTGTGCCGAGCGAAGCGGTAGCGGAGCGAGGCACCTTGCCCAAAGCATAGCGAGCGAAGTGAGCCATGCGAGGGCACACGGTGCACTAATTGGGGTTCCTGGCCACACTACGAAGAAAACGACACCAAAAAAACATAAAAAAGTCATGTCAACCTTTTGACCTGTCGACCTAGAACATATCGACCTAAAGACCCTGTAGACCTAGACACCCCGTCGACCTAGTTACTGTCGACCAATAGTGGTCGACCTAGACATTGTCGACCTAGTTACTGTCGACCTTCCATACCACACCCCTGGAAACTTGGTCAAAATTGATGGCAAGATGAATGCAGCATGTTATCAGAAAATACTGGAGGAAAATTTGCACTCATCAGCCCGGAAGCTGCGCATGGGACGTACTTGGATGTTCCAACATGACAATGATCCAAAACACAAGGTCAAGTCGACCGGTCATTGGCTACAGCAGAATAAAATATCATTGAGCCACTCTGGGGAGATCTCAAACGTGCAGTTCATGCAAGACAGCCCAAGAATTTACAGGAACTAGAGGATTTTTGCCAAGAAGAATGGGCAGCTTTACCATCTGAGAAAATAAAGAGCCTCATCCACAACTACCACAAAAGACTTCAAGCTGTCATTGATGTTAAAGGGGGCAATACACGGTATTAAGAACTGGGGTATGTAAACTTTTGATCAGGGTCATTTGGGTAGTTTCTGTTGTCATTATGATTTAAAAAGAGTAAACACAATAAATGGCTTCACCCAACCCCTAACCATGAGTGAAAGAAAAGTTTGTGAGTTATCATTCATATTCTCTGACAACTGGCCAGAAAATCACAAATTCTGCTAGGGTATGTAAACTTATGAGCACAACTGTATATTTATGTATATATATATATATATATATATTTATCTATATAAATAAGTATACATACTGTGACCACACTCACTCCAGGGGGGCCCGGGAAGTTGTTGTACCGGGGCCCAGGATTTCTCTTGGCAGCCCTGTGTATGGTCATACGTATAAGTGGCTGTACTGTGGCATAACATGTATAATCGGCAGTACTGTGCTGTAACGTGTAAAAGGGGTACTACTGTGAGATGTAATGTGAATACCGACCCTGCTGTGCAGTGTAATGTAAATTGGAACTATTCTTTGGCCACGCACCTTCCCCATAAAGCTGTGACCCTATATTTTTGCATAGCACCTTCAGCACACACTCTCCCCATTTTGAAAATTGGGGAGGGGGGACCCAAAGGAAAATTTTGCCTTGGGCTCCACATGGTCTAGAACCAGCCCTGGGGCATACTGTTGAGGACTCACCATCGATGGTTTCATAAATCAATGATTTACCATCCCACGAGCATCCCTACTTTGACTTCTTTGTGCCCGGAGGCGTGAAATGTCATGTAAAATACTACATTAACACTTCTACTGTAACTTCCATGTTATAAATTAACCTTTCTATGATTTCTTCTAAAATACTGATTGAATGTACCTCCTTCTGGCCCCAACTCATAGCAACAAAACAACATTCCTGTCTTTATTTTAAGTGTCATATTTGTGCATTTTAAAATATGTGACTATTTTTCTGACACCAACAATTACAGAACCTTTCTGACAGACTGACAGTTCATGTGGCAGCAATCATTTCAATCGCATGTGCATACATTTTAAAACTGTTTTCAACTTTGAATATAACGTATATATGCAGATTCACAATTATTCATGCTGTTTCATGGCAAATTCTAATCCCACCTAAATATAAAAAGTAATATGTTCAGTTTTTATACAGCTATTGTAGTCAAAACCTGTAGGCAAAAAGGAATTCAGGCTGTCAGCGCTTACAATTATTGTGTATCCTAAATGCATAGAGAAATATATGCAAAATTCCTTCTAGTTCTCCTGATAAGAAAAAGCAATTTACCCGGTGTTACAGCAATAAAAGGTTTTCTGTACTGTATTTTGTTTGTCTTAGTGAACATACAGTATCGTACACATTCACTTGTCACATGGGGGTAGATTTATTAAGCCTGGTGAAGTGATAAATTATATGGTGATAAAGTACCAGCTAATCAGCTCCAAGTCCAAACTACCATGTCACAGGCTAGGTTTGAAAAATGACAGTTAGGAGGTGACTGGCTGGTGCTTTATCACATTATCACTTCACCAGGCTTAATAAATCTGCCCCATGGTTCTCAAGCACTAGCCATTACAAAAAGAATTCCTACCTGTGCTGAGGTGTACGGTGAACCGTAGAGGAAGTCACTTGTCTTATTCAAAGTAGGTCCCAGTACTATTGCTCCATAATGTAAGGCTCACAAGACCTAGGGGCCTATTGATCACCATCCGCATCCAAGAATTGTATAAACAGTCTGGAGTTGGATCTCAGGAGGATTGGTCAAGAATGTACTCAGTTTAAGAGGCCTATTTATTAATTTATTTATTTATTAAGGCCTATTTATTTACTTATGAAGTTTGGATGAAACCAGAGGTCTTGTGAGTGTATGCACTCTACCAATGTCTGACCAACTGGTTGGTCTGAGGATGGATTTCAAGTGAAATATATGTACCCAATATTACTTGCTACACAAGACTTGAAGGTTGTGGTAGAATAATTATTGTATCCACCTCCTGTATAGTCTTGTTGAGTAATTGCCCTGTACCTTTGCCCTGTCTATCCCTCTTACAATCTACTACTGCATAGATATAGAAAATGTAGTATGATTAGATTCTTGAATATAGGGGATATTGACTCTGTATCCACAAAAGTAACGTTTCATGAAAAAAACAGTGTTTCTCTATTGATAATAGACAGGTATTCATATTTAAATTTTTAGATTGTCTGTCACAAGATTTAATTATTTTACTAAACAATTCTGTCTATTTGGATCAATTGATTGTAGCCTAGTCCAAGTGTATGTAGATGCATTCATCATTTGAACACTAATTCAGGGCCAGATTGGTCATAGGCTTCATCATTACTTTTCCAGACAGACTGGTGGCGTCCATGAATCCAGGAATGGCCAGGATATTCCAAAAAATTGTGCTGCCCTTTTGACCCCCTGAAAGAATAGGTAAGTCTCTCGGTTGCAAAGGCATCCTCGCCCGGCCACCCACTTAGCTAGTAAAGTGGGCATCCCAGGTGGACAATTATGCATTCTCACTGAATTACATCATCATAGCCACGCACCCATTGTATAATGCTGGTAATCTCGGCAGAGGCGTGGCTACAATTACCCGATCGCAACCAACACGCCCCCCTTTCTGCCTCCATTATGATGTTATGCCTCCAGCCCCAGCCTCTTTGATGCATTACATTTCCACATGGCCCCCAGCTGAACCGACCTGGCTGCTCTATACCGGAAAGAGCAGCCAGGAAGTCGGCAACTATGGGTCACTTAAAGTGGATCTTCTTAATACAGTCCCTTTGAACTACTTTCTATGTCTATATTTTTACCCTGTGGCCTGCTGTGTACAGCTGGTGCTCACCAGAACAGTCCTAGTTTATTAACATTGTCCTGCTTCCTGGAGGATGGTCCTTCCCCAAGGAACCAGCCACCTTATGATATGTGCTGCACCATTCAGAATTGCCCTGATTTGACCCTCCTCTTCCTGTTCCTGGGTGGTATTGATGTAAAGTTGAGGGATTGGAGTGTAATGTTGTAATGTAGAGGAACTAGGGAGGAAGGTAGTGATGTAATGTGGAAACGTGCTGTAATGTGGAGGCCATTTATTGATATAATGAGGGTGCTAATAATGTAATGTCAGTAGCAGAAATATACTATTTGTTAAATAAGAATGCTGCTGATTTATTGTTGGAGTACTGTAGTTTTAAGACATAGATGGGGAGATGTACTAAGCCTTGGAGAGTGAAAAAGTGGAGAGAGGTAGAGTAGCAACCATGCATCTCCTAACTACGATGTAACAGGCTTTGTTTGAAAAATGACAGTTAGGAGCTGATTGGTTGGTAGATAGTGGCCCATTTATCAACAAGTGATAAAACTCATTGTAAATGATAAAACGTTTTGCATATGATAAATGGTGCTCCAGCCATTCAGTTGCCAACTGTAATTTTTCAAACACATTACAAGAGCTGATTGGCTGGAGCACCATTTATCATATGCAACGAGATTTATTATTTATTTATTATTATCAGTTATTTATATAGCTCACACATTTTCCTCAGCACTTTACAGAGAATATTTGGGCATTCACATCAGTCCCTGCCCTAGTAGAGCTTACACTCTATATTCCTTATCACATGTACACACCGACACATTCATTCTAGGGTCAGGGGCATAGGGAGGGCGATTCCGGTGGAGCTCGAGCTCCAGGCGTCCAAGACAGTACAGGGCGCCGCAGCTCGACTCCGCCACAACCTCTGCATGGCTGCACGAAGCTCACAGCGGCAGCTTTCAGTCACTGACAGCTGAGAGCCTGAGATGCGTCAGCTCTCTCCCTCCGCGCTCCCCTCTGTGCTCGCTTGCATGTGACGTTGTGACCTCACACACACGGGCGTCTGACGTCATGATGCCAGACAGGCGGAGATGCGGCCAGATGCAGAGGAACTGTGGAGACGGAGCAGCAGCAGTCGGGACGCAGGAGTGGGGCAGGGGTGAGTATTGTTTTGTTTGTTTTTCTTTGTAAGCGGCGCTAACAGGAGGCACAAACCAGGGGGCACAATTACTCTGGGCACATCTACAGGGGGCACAATTACTCTGGGCACAGCTACAGGGGGCACAACTACTGGTGGCACAGCTACAGGGGGCACAACTACTGGGGCAAATCTACAGGGGGCATAACTACTGGGTGCAAATCTACAGGGGGCACAACTACTGGGTACAAATCTACTGGGAGCACAGCCACTGGGGGCACAGCTACAGTGGGCACAACTACTGGGGGAAAATCTACAGGGGACACAACTACTGGGTGCAAATCTACAGGGGGCACAGCTACTGGCGGCACAGCTACTGGGGCACAGCTACAGGGGGCACAACTACTGGGGGCAAATCTACAGGGGGCACAACTACTGAGGGCAAATATACAGTGGGCACAACTATTGGGGCACAGCTACAGGGGGCACAACTACTGGGTCCACAACTACAGGGGGCATAACTGTGGCCACGCCCCTTCCCTATGAAGCCATGCTCCTATTTTTTGACGCACGTCTTCGGCGCGCAGTATGTTTGGCCTTGCGGGGTGTGTGTGTGTGGGGAGGGTACCAAAGGAAACTTTTGCCCTAGGTGGTACAAGGTCTAGAACCGGCCCTGGTGGCCACGCCCCCAATACAGTACAGGGGAGGGGGGGCTCCGGAACATACCTAGCTCCAGGTACCATGACACCTTGCTACACCTCTGGCTAGGGTTAATTTTGTCGGGAGCCTATAAGTATATTTTTGGATTGTGGGAGGAAACCGGAGTACCCGGAGGAAACCCATGCCAATACGGGGAGAATATACATACTCCACACAATTAGGGCCATGGTAGAAATCTAACCGATGACCACAGTGCTGTGAGGCAGTAATGATAACCATTAACCTTTCCAAGTTTTATCATTCACAACAAGTTTTATAACTCGTTGATAAATGAGCCTCTTAATCTCTCCCCACTGTATGACTCTGCAAAGCTTAGTACATCTGCCCCATAGGGGTATATTTACTAAGGTCCCGATTTTGACCGAGATGGTGTTTTTTCTTCAAAGTGTCATCTCGGGAATTTACTAAACTCAAATCATGGCAGTGATGAGGGCATTCGTATTTTTGTTGAAGTCAAAGTAAAAAATTACGAATGAATACACCATCGGTCAGATACGCCTGTTATTTGCTAGAACTCGGTAATTTACTAAAATTTGTATTTCACAAACACTGCCGGCAATAGCCAAACACTGCCGTGAAAAAATACAAATCGTAAAAAAAAGCAGTTTTAAAACAAACCTGCTTTTTTTTACCGTGTTCTGATAGTCATGAACGGATACATGATATCCGTGCATGGTTATCAGTGGGAATGGGTGGGAAATGATGGAAAATTAGAAAAAAAAAATGCGTGGGGTCCCCCCTCCTAAGCAAAACCAGCCTCGGGCTCTTTGAGCCGGTCCTGGTTGAAAAAATATGAGTAAAAAAAATGACTGGGGTTCCCCCATATTTAATCAACCAGCACCGGGCTCTGCGCCTGGTGCAAAAAATACGGGGAACAAAAAGCGTAGGGGTCCCCCGTATTTTGTGAACCAGCACCGGGCTCCACTAGCCAGGTACATAATGCCAGAGCCGGGGGACACTTTTATTGTGGTCCTGGCGGCCCTGGCATTACATCCCCAACTAGTCACCCCTGGCCGGGGTACCCTGGAGGAGTGGGAACCCCTTAAATCAAGGGGTCCCCCCCCCTCCAGCCACCCAAGGGCCAGGGGTGAAGCCCGAGGCTGTCCCCCCCATCCAAGGGCGGCGGATGGGGGGCTGATAGCCAAGTGTAAAAATTCAGAATATTGTGTTTAGTAGCAGTACTACAAGTCCCAGCAAGCCTCCCCCGCAAGCTAGTACTTGGAGAACCACAAGTACCAGCATGCGGTGGAAAACCGGGCCCAATGGTACCTGTAGTACTACTACTAAAAAAATACCCCCCAAAAAACAGGACATACACACCGTGACAGTAAAAGTTTATTACATACATGCACACCTCCAATGGAGGTAACTTTGCGGTCAGCGGTTGACCGCGAGTAACCTCACCGCTGACCGCAAAGTTCCCAGTGGAGCCCGGTGCTGGTTCAAAAAATACGGGGGACCCCTACACTTTTTGTCCCCCGTATTTTTTACACCAGGACCAGGTGCAGAGCCCGGTGCTGGTTGATTAAATATGGGGGGAACCCCAGTCATTTTTTTCCTCATATTTTTTCAAACAGGACCGGCTTAAAGAGCCCGAGGCGGGTTTTGCTTAGGAGGGGGGACCCCACGCATTTTTTTTTCGACTTTAAACTATTTTTTATTTTTTTAAAGATGCACAATGAAACCCTGCACGGATCTCTCAGATCCGGCCGAGTTTCATTATTTTAATGTCGGCAGTGTTTTACTATTCACTCCCGTAAAACACTGCCAAAAAATATGAATTACATCGACATCGGAAAACACGAAAATGTAAAATACGACAGCTTAGTAAATTAGTCGGAATAAATTCAAAAAGTTGCAATTTCACACATTCGATGTCATTCGTGTTTGAACTTTAACCTCATTCTGAAAATTACGAATTTTAGTAAATATACCCCATAGTGTTTATTGTTATTATTATTATGTATTAACCTTTCCAGGAGATCAATAGTATCTATCCATTTTCCAAACATGGTCCAACATTCCAGGATATGGCCAAGCAGAAAATAGGATTTTAATTACCTACTGGTAAATCCTTTTCTCGTAGTCCGTAGAGGATACTGGGGTCCATTTAGTACCATGGGGTATAGACAGGTCCACTAGGAGCCAAGGGCACTTTAAGAATTTGATAGTGTGGGCTGGCTTCTCCCTCTATGCCCTTCTTACCAGACTCAGTCTAGGAAACTGTGCCCGAGGAGACGGACATACTTTGAGAGAAGGATAGATAAGGATAGTGGTGAGATTCCGAACCAGCACACACAACAAGAGGAAAGCCAAGCTAACTAAACTTGAAACAGGAACAGCAATGGCTGAACCAACATTACTTAACCAAGTAACAGTGCAGGAAGAACGAAGCACCAGGCGGGTGACCAGTATCCTCTATGGACTACGAGAAAAGGATTTACCGGTAGGTAATTAAAATCCTATTTTCTCTTACGTCCTAGAGGATACTGAGGTCCATTTAGTACCATGGGGATGTACCAAAGCTCCCAAACAGGGCGGGAGAGTGCTGAGGTTCCTGCAGAACTGATTGACCTAAACTGAAGGTCCTCAGAGGCCAAAGTATCAAACTTGTAGAACTTAGCAAACATGTTCAAACCTGACCAAGTAGCTGCTCGACAGAGCTGTAAAGCAGAGACACCCCGGGCAGCCGCCCAGCAAGAACCCACCGACCTAGTAGAGTGGTCCTGTACAGATTTTAGAACCAGCAAACCTGCCGTGGAATAAGCATGCTGGACAGTAAGCCTGATCCAGCGTGCAATGGACTGCTTTGACGCAGGACACACAATTTTATTGGGATCATAAAGAACAAACAGCGAGTCCAATTTTCTGTGATGAGCTGTTCGCTGGACATACACCTTCAAAGCCCTCACAACATCCAAAGACTTTGAAGTAGCAGAGGTGTCGGTGACAATCAGAACCACAATAGGTTGGTTGATGTGAAACGCAGACACCACTTTAGGAAGAAAGTTCTGAGTTCAGCTCTATCCTCATGGAAAATTAAATAGGGACTTTTGTGAGACAAAGCCCCCAGCTCCGACACACATCTTGCTGATGCCAAGGCCAACAGTGTGACTGTCTTCCATGTAAGATATTATACGTCCACCTCCTTTAACGGTTCAAACCATTCAGATTGGAGGACCGCTGATGCACCAAATTGAGATCCCAAGGTGCCCTGGAAGGCACAAAGGGAGGTTGGATGTGCAGAACACCTTTCAAGAACATCTGGACCTCAGAGAGAGAAGCCAATTGTTTCTGAAAGAAAATAGACAAGGCTGAAATCTGGACTTTTATGGAGCCCAGACACAGGCCCACATCCACACCTGACTGCAGAAAAAGCAGGAAACATCCCAGATTAAATTCCACCGCAGAATAATTTCTGGTCTCACACCAAGAGACGTATTTCTTCCAAATACGATGGTAATACTTAGACGTTACCCCCTTCCTGGCTTGGATCATAGTCGGGATAACCTTGTTAGGGATCCCTATCCTGGCCATCAAATGTTGCCGCGGTAAGTCCTAATAGACGAAAAAGCCCTGTTGCAGAAGATCCTCGCGAAGAGGTATAGGCCATGGATCTTCGAGGAGCATCTCCAGAAGGTCCACGTGACAGGCCCTTCTTGGCCAGTCCAGAGCAATGAGTTTTGCTTGATTCTTTTCCCTTTTTATTCACTTAAGAATTCTTGGGATCAGAGGAAGTGGAGGAATCACGTACACCATATGATAGACCCATGGAGTCGTCAGAGCGTCTACCGCCAATGTCTGTGTGTTTCTTGACCTGGAACAATACCGCCTGTGCTGCTTGTTGAGACGAGAGGCCATCATGTCAATCTGTGGATATCCCCATCGATGTGTCAAGCACCTGAACACTGAACACTTTCGGGTGAAGGCCCCACTCCCCAGGGTGCAGGTCGTGTCTGCTGAGGAAGTCTACTTCCCAGTTGTCTACTCCCGGAATGAAGACCGCTGACAAAGCCACAGCGTTTCTTTCTGCCCAGAGGAGAATTCTTGACACCTCTGACATTGCTGCTCTGTTTTTCATTCTGTCCTGTCGGTTTATGTACCTTACTGACGTCAAATTGTCCGACTGGACCTGAATGGCCTGATCTTGAAGAAGATGTGAGGCCTGCAGAAGGGTGTTGTATATGGCCCTGAGTTCCAGAATGTTGATTGGAAGGATGACTTTCTGACTTGACCATCTTCCTTGAAACTTCACCCACTGAGTGACTACTCCCCAATCCCTGTTAACCAACGTCTGTGGTTAACAGAATCAAGTTCTGAATTCCGATCCTCCAACCCTCAACGAGGTCTGTAGCCACCACAGAAGAGAAATCCTGGCTTTTGGTAACAGACAGATCCTCTGGTGCATGTGAAGATGAGATCCGGACCATTTTTCCAACAGATCGAGCTGGAAGGGTCATGCATGAAACTTTTCATATTGAAGTGCCTCATAAGAGGCGACCATTTTCACCAGAAGGTGAATGCAAAGATGCATTCACCTTCTGAATGCATACCCGGGTTGGCTTCAGGACATCCCGAACCATCGACTGGATTACCAATGCCTTCTCCAATGGAAGGAACACTTTCTGCGAATCCATGTCCAGTATCATTCCAAGGAATGGGAGCCTCCATGTTGGCTCTAGGTGAGATTTCAGAAAGTTCAGAATTCCCCCTTGATCCTGGAGGAGTTTGATTGAGAGACCAATGCTGTCCAGCAACCTTTTCCTGGATGGTGCTTTTATCAGGAGATCGTCCAGGTACAGAATTATGTTCACTCCCTGTTTGTGGAGTAGAAACATAATCTCTGCCATCACCTTGGTGAACACCCTCAGTGCTGTGGAGAGACCAAATGGCAGGGCCTGGAACTGGTAGTGACAATCCTGCAGTGCAAACCGTAGATAAGCCTCATGAGGCGACCAGATCAGAACATGAAGGTACAGTACGCATCCTTGATATCCAGAGACACTAGGAATTCCCCTTCCTCCAGAACTGAGATCACCGCTTTCAGAGATACCATCTTGAATTTGAACACTCGTTAGTACGGGTTCAATGATTCAAAAATGGTACTGTCCAATTTCGGTACTACAAACAAATTGGAATAATACCCCTTGTTTTGCAGATGTGGTGGAACTGGAACAATGACTTGAGTCTGTACCAGCTTTTGGATGGCATGCTGTAAAGTTATACTTGCCTCTTGTGAAACTGGTAAGCCTGATTTTAAGAATCTGTGAGGTGGGAGCTCTTGGAACTCCAGTCTGTAGCCCTGGGAAATAAGATCTATAACCCAGGGATCCTGGCACGAACTTGACCAGATCTGACTTAAGAATTGTAGTCGGGCTCCCACCTGAAAGCCTTCCAGGCGTTGCGGTCCACCGTCATGCTGAAGGCTTTGAGGAAGTAGAGGCTGAGCTCTGTTCCTAAGCACTGGCAGTTGCTGGTTTGTGTGGTTTAGGACGTAGAAGCACCTCTGGATTTGCCCTTGAACTTGGCCGTCTGAAAGGACTGCAACTGAAAGCTGGATAAATCTTCTTGGTTTGGGGGACTGCGGAAGGAGTACATAGACTTAGCTGCAGTAGCTGTGGAGATCAACTTGTCTAGTTCATCTCCAAATAAGGACTTTCCTGTGAATGGTAGGCCTTTCACGCCTTTCCTGGAGACCGCGTCAGCAGTCCACTGGCGTAGCCACAAGCCCCTGCGTGCCGACGCTGCCATAGCGGTGGTGCGTGCATTAAGCAATCCTATTTCTTTTATGGCTTCCACCATACAGTTTGCAGAATCCTGTATATGCTGCAGGAGTAAAACAATATCCCCCCTAGACAAGGAATCTAACCCCTCAATTAGGTTACCTGACCATTTAACAATGGCTTTTGTGATCCACGCACCCCAGCAGCTGTGTACAATGATTGAGTGTAGTCTCAATTTTACGATCAGCCGTGTCTTTCAGGGAGGTTGCACCAGGAGCAGGCAATACAATTTTACGTGACAGCCTAGAGACTGATTCGTCCACTACTAGGGGTTGCAGCGTACTGCGGGAATGTACGCTCGCCATGGTGGGGCTTGCGAATAGTTCCCTCAGGGGCTCAGTGTCCTGTCTGTGGGGAAAGGGATCATTAACCCTTCAAGAGGTTGGGTCCCCACCCCCATGTCCCACGAAGCAGGCAGGCTGGT
The DNA here is from genome assembly GCF_028390025.1 of Pseudophryne corroboree. Classification (NCBI taxonomy): domain Eukaryota; kingdom Metazoa; phylum Chordata; class Amphibia; order Anura; family Myobatrachidae; genus Pseudophryne; species Pseudophryne corroboree. Next base: position 498,652,660 of record NC_086449.1, on the reverse strand, counting down.
GCCAACCAGCCCTGCCTGAAAATAAGAAACATAGAAAATAAATGCAGAAAACTCTTCAGGAGCTTCCTTCAACGTGACCGGCTCCTCTGGACACATTTTCTAAACTGAGTCTGGTAGGAGGAGCGTAGAGGGAGGAGCCAGCCCACACTATCAGATTCTTAAACTACCCATGGCTCCTAGTGGGCCCGTCTATATCCCATGGTACTAAATTGGCCCCAGTATCCTCTAGGACGTAAGATAAACCAAGTTTAAGACACTAACTAACTAGTAGTAAATATAACAGCAAAGACTGCTAACCATTTCAATTGTGATGGGCCATTGTGTTGTTTGTGATATACCATATGTCTTTTTTTGCAATGGTTTGTTTAAACTAGAACCATATGCAACTAAAAGTGGTGTGTACAACATTGTGACACCCTCCAATGGAGGTGGTAAACCTGCCTGGTCACCAACGCGTTTCAGCTCTCTGTGGAGCCTTTTTCAATGTGTATGGTGGAACAGGGTCTATTACGCATATATATTTATATATCTATATACCCTTAAGTGTGACCTGATTGGTCCACACTCAACCAGTCTCCAATTGTCATGATTGGTGTGTATTCTGCACTCATAAAATTTAAGCTCAGCAAGATATACCACATTTATTTAATACTAGCTGTTAACCTTATTTAATTTCCAAAGAATACGTATTTAAAAACATGATTGTATACGCAGGCGCTCCACGGCTTTGGAACACATGCCACTTCCGGGAATGCACCTACTAACCCTAGGGGTGCGCACAACTGCAAGTATTTGACTCTGTTTATATCTGAATCTGGGGTGTTGGTGACCACCTCAGCTGTTGTCGTCGCACCATTGTTTGAAGCGCAGCTTTCATTTTAGTTTTTGGGCTATTACCACTGTTATAGTCTGATATAGACTTTTTATTAAAAAAGTATTTATTAGCTATGGTGATAAGAAAACAGCTGGCTATACTGGAAACAGCACCGTCATTGATAAATAGGCAGCCCTACTGCATGGGAAGCTGTCACAGGAGGTAGCTGAAAAATGTTATCACAGTTAAAATGGGCAATCAGTGAGTCAGGGGGTTTCTTGTGTAGGAAGAAGCACTACTGTGTATCCTGCTCTTACAACCATTCAACAGATAAAAATTCTAAAGAAACTTTACCTGGCCACTACATTAAAACATGGGGCCTAATTCAGACCTGAACGCTGGGCTGATAACTTTGTTGTCCTGCGTTCAGATAGTCACCGCCCACAGGGGAATGTAATTTTTCCGTGCAAGTGTGCGATCGCATGTGTACACCAAGCTGCAAAAATTCAATGTGTGTAGTCTGTGCGCAGCCCAGAACTTACTCCTACAATGCGATCAGAACAGGCTGATTGGGGCTGGAGCTGACATCAGCCACCCTCCGTGAAAACGCTTGGGTATGAAAGAGCATTTCCGGACACTCCCAGTAAATGGTTAGTTACCACCTTCAAATGGCCTCTTTCTGTCAATCACCTTGCGAATACCCATGCAAATTAAATTTTACCACCATCCTGTCACTGAACGGTGAGGCTCGTTGTTGTTGGCCAAAGCGCATGCGCATTGCGGTGCATACGCATGCTCAGTCTATTGCTGATTGCACGCTGTGCGAAAACGCACAGCAACGATCAGGTCTGAATCACCCCCATGGTTTCTATGACACTGTTCTCATGTTTGCTGTATGTCATATGTAAGAAACTCACTGGAAAAGCTAAAATAGACTTACTGTATAACTTTACAAAGTACACCAATAAATCTATAAAAACAATAAAATATATTTTAATGCAGAATAATGTCCGCAAATATAAACAGAATACATTTTACACTACTTTAAACCACTATATATTGAAGCTATTTGCACATCTGATGCGGACATCTGAGAACCAAGGTGTCATTCATTACACTGTAAACCTGGAGATTAAGAGGCCTATTTATTAGCATTACAGTATTTTATTTTTATTTTTTTGAAAAAGGATGTTTCAACTAGAGATGTGTCGCTGGCACTTTTCGAGTTTTGTGTTTTGGTTCTAATTAGTGATGAGCGGGTTCGGTTTCTCGGAAACCGAACCCCCCCGAACTTCACCCTTTTTACACGGGTCCGAGGCATACTCGGATTCTCCCGTATGGCTCGGTTAACCCGAGCGCGCCCGAACGTCATCATCCCGCTGTCGGATTCTCGCGAGATTCGGATTCTATATAAGCAGCCGCGCGTCGCCGCCATTTTCACTAATGCATTGGAAATGTTAGGGAGAGGACGTGGCTGGCGTCCTCTCCGTTTATTGATGAACTTGATTGTGCTTTATTGCTTAATTGTGGGGAGGACTGGGGAGCAGCTGTATAATATAGGAGGAGTACAGTGCAGAGTTTTGCTGATCAGTAACCACCAGTTTTATCCGTTCTGTGCCTGAAAAAAACGCTCCTTATCTGTGCTCAGTGTGCTGCATATATCTGTGCTCACACTGCTTAATTGTGGGGACTGGGGAGCAGCTGTATTATATAGGAGGAATACAGTGCAGAGTTTTGCTGATCAGTGACCACCAGTATACGTTGTTGCCTGAAAAACACTCCATATCTGTGCTCAGTGTGCTGCTTTATTGTGGGGACTGGGGACCACCAGTATAATATTATATAGAAGGAGTACAGTGCAGAGTCTTGCTGACCAGTGACCACCAGTATACGTTGTCTGACTGAAAAACACTAGAGATGAGCGGGTTCGGTTCCTCGGAAACCGAACCCGCCCGAACTTCATGTTTTTTTACACGGGTCCGAGCGACTCGGATCTTCCCGCCTTGCTCGGTTAACCCGAGCGCGCCCGAACGTCATCATCCCGCTGTCGGATTCTCGCGAGACTCGGATTCTATATAAGGAGCCGCGCGTCGCTGCCATTTTCACACGTGCATTGAGATTCATAGGGAGAGGACGTGGCTGGCGTCCTCTCCGTATAGAGAAGAGAGTGAGACAGTAGAGAGAGACACAGTAGTAGTAATTTTGGGGAGCATTATATTAGGAGGAGTACTACTATACTACTACTACTTGCTGAAGTGATATAGATTAGATAGTGTGACTGTATTAATTATCTGACTTGTGGGGGAGACACTGACAGTGGGGAGCAGTTAGAGTCTGAGAGCAGGACTCAGGAGTACATATAATGTACAGTGCACACTTTTGCTGCCAGAGTCAGTGCCACACTGCCATTGTGACCACACTGACCACCAGACCAGTATAATATATTTTGTGATTGTCTGCTTAGGAGTACTACTTGCAAGTTGCTGATAGTGTGACCAGTGACCTGACCACCAGTTTAATAATCAATCACCACCACCAGTTTAATATATATATATATATATATAATTGTATATAATATATATATATATAATATATATATAATATTGTATACCACCTACCCGTGTTTTTTTTTTTTTTCATTCTTCTTTATACATACTACTATAGTAGCTTACTGTAGCAGTCTGCGGTGCTGCTGAGCTGACAGTGTCCAGCAGGTCTGTCATCAGTCATTACATAATAAATATATATATACCTGTCCGGCTGCAGTACTAGTGATATTATATATACATATATATTGATTTCATCTCATTATCATCCAGTCTATATTAGCAGCAGACACAGTACGTTAGTCCACGGCTGTAGCTACCTCTGTGTCGGCACTCGGCAGTCCATCCATAATTGTATACCACCTCCCCGTGGTTTTTTTCTTTTCTTTCTTCTTTGTACATACTACTATAGTATAGTAGCTTACTGTAGCAGTCTGCGGTGCTGCTGAGCTGACAGTGTCCAGCAGGTCCGTCATCAGTCATTACATAATAAATATATATACCTGTCCGGCTGCAGTACTAGTGATACTATATATACATATATATTGATTTCATCTCATTATCATCCAGTCTATATTAGCAGCAGACACAGTACGTTAGTCCACGGTTGTAGCTACCTCTGTGTCGGCACTCGGCAGTCCATCCATAATTGTATACCACCTCCCCGTGGTTTTTTTTTTCTTTCTTCTTTGTACATACTACTATAGTATAGTAGCTTACTGTAGCAGTCTGCGGTGCTGCTGAGCTGACAGTGTCCAGCAGGTCCGTCATCAGTCATTACATAATAAATATATATACCTGTCCGGCTGCAGTACTAGTGATACTATATATACATATATATTGATTTCATCTCATTATCATCCAGTCTATATTAGCAGCAGACACAGTACGTTAGTCCACGGCTGTAGCTACCTCTGTGTCGGCACTCAGCAGTCCATCCATAATTGTATACCACCTCCCCGTGGTTTTTTTTTTCTTTCTTCTTTGTACATACTACTATAGTATAGTAGCTTACTGTAGCAGTCTGCGGTGCTGCTGAGCTGACAGTGTCCAGCAGGTCCGTCATCAGTCATTACATAATAAATATATATACCTGTCCGGCTGCAGTACTAGTGATACTATATATACATATATATTGATTTCATCTCATTATCATCCAGTCTATATTAGCAGCAGACACAGTACGTTAGTCCACGGCTGTAGCTACCTCTGTGTCGGCACTCGGCAGTCCATCCATAATTGTATACCACCTCCCCGTGGTTTTTTTTTTCTTTCTTCTTTGTACATACTACTATAGTATAGTAGCTTACTGTAGCAGTCTGCGGTGCTGCTGAGCTGACAGTGTCCAGCAGGTCCGTCATCAGTCATTACATAATAAATATATATACCTGTCCGGCTGCAGTACTAGTGATACTATATATACATATATATTGATTTCATCTCATTATCATCCAGTCTATATTAGCAGCAGACACAGTACGTTAGTCCACGGCTGTAGCTACCTCTGTGTCGGCACTCAGCAGTCCATCCATAATTGTATACCACCTCCCCGTGGTTTTTTTTTTCTTTCTTCTTTGTACATACTACTATAGTATAGTAGCTTACTGTAGCAGTCTGCGGTGCTGCTGAGCTGACAGTGTCCAGCAGGTCCGTCATCAGTCATTACATAATAAATATATATACCTGTCCGGCTGCAGTACTAGTGATACTATATATACATATATATTGATTTCATCTCATTATCATCCAGTCTATATTAGCAGCAGACACAGTACGTTAGTCCACGGCTGTAGCTACCTCTGTGTCGGCACTCGGCAGTCCATCCATAATTGTATACCACCTCCCCGTGGTTTTTTTTTTCTTTCTTCTTTGTACATACTACTATAGTATAGTAGCTTACTGTAGCAGTCTGCGGTGCTGCTGAGCTGACAGTGTCCAGCAGGTCCGTCATCAGTCATTACATAATAAATATATATACCTGTCCGGCTGCAGTACTAGTGATACTATATATACATATATATTGATTTCATCTCATTATCATCCAGTCTATATTAGCAGCAGACACAGTACGTTAGTCCACGGCTGTAGCTACCTCTGTGTCGGCACTCGGCAGTCCATCCATAATTGTATACCACCTCCCCGTGGTTTTTTTTTTTTTCTTTCTTCTTTGTACATACTACTATAGTATAGTAGCTTACTGTAGCAGTCTGTGGTGCTGCTGAGCTGACAGTGTCCAGCAGGTCCGTCATCAGTCATTACATAATAAATATACATACCTGTCCGGCTGCAGTACTAGTGATATTATATTGATTTCATCTCATTATCATCCAGTCTATATTAGCAGCAGACACAGTACGTTAGTCCACGGCTGTAGCTACCTCTGTGTCGGCACTCGGCAGTCCATCCATAATTGTATACCACCTCCCCGTGGTTTTTTTTTTCTTTCTTCTTTGTACATACTACTATAGTATAGTAGCTTACTGTAGCAGTCTGCGGTGCTGCTGAGCTGACAGTGTCCAGCAGGTCCGTCATCAGTCATTACATAATAAATATACATACCTGTCCGGCTGCAGTACTAGTGATATTATATTGATTTCATCTCATTATCATCCAGTCTATATTAGCAGCAGACACAGTACGGTAGTCCACGGCTGTAGCTACCTCTGTGTCGGCACTCGGCAGTCCATCCATAATTGTATACCACCTCCCCGTGGTTTTTTTTTTTTCTTTCTTCTTTGTACATACTACTATAGTATAGTAGCTTACTGTAGCAGTCTGCGGTGCTGCTGAGCTGACAGTGTCCAGCAGGTCCATCATCAGTCATTACATAATAAATATATATACCTGTCCGGCTGCAGTACTAGTGATACTATATATACATACATATTGATTTCATCTCATTATCATCCAGTCTATATTAGCAGCAGACACAGTACGGTAGTCCACGGCTGTAGCTACCTCTGTGTTGGCACTCGGCAGTCCATCCATAAGTATACTAGTATCCATCCATCTCCATTGTTTACCTGAAGTGCCTTTTAGTTGTGCCTATTAAAATATGGAGAACAAAAATGTTGAGGTTCCAAAATTAGGGAAAGATCAAGATCCACTTCCACCTCGTGCTGAAGCTGCTGCCACTAGTCATGGCCGAGACAATAAAATGCCAGCAACGTCGTCTGCCAAGGCCGATGCCCAATGTCATAGTACAGAGCATGTAAAATCCAAAACACCAAATATCAGTAAAAAAAGGACTCCAAAATCTAAAATCAAATTGTCGGAGGAGAAGCGTAAACTTGCCAATATGCCATTTACCACACGGAGTGGCAAGGAACGGCTGAGGCCCTGGCCTATGTTCATGGCTAGTGGTTCAGCTTCACATGAGGATGGAAGCACTCAGCCTCTCGCTATAAAAATGAAAAGACTCAAGCTGGCAAAAGCACCGCAAAGAACTGTGCGTTCTTCCAAATCCCAAATCCACAAGGAGAGTCCGACTCCAATTGTGTCGGTTGCGATGCCTGACCTTCCCAACACTGGACGTGAAGAGCATGCGCCTTCCACCATTTGCACGCCCCCTGCAAGTGCTGGAAGGAGCACCCGCAGTCCAGTTCCTGATAGTCAGATTGAAGATGTCAGTGTTGAAGTACACCAGGATGAGGAGGATATGGGTGTTGCTGGCGCTGGGGAGGAAATTGACCAGGAGGATTCTGATGGTGAGGTGGTTTGTTTAAGTCAGGCACCCGGGGAGACACCTGTTGTCCGTGGGAGGAATAGGGCCATTGACATGCCTGGTCAAAATACCAAAAAAATCAGCTCTTCGGTGTGGAAGTATTTCACCAGAAATGCGGACAACATTTGTCAAGCCGTGTGTTGCCTTTGTCAAGCTGTAATAAGTAGGGGTAAGGACGTTAACCACCTCGGAACATCCTCCCTTATACGTCACCTGCAGCGCATTCATAATAAGTCAGTGACAAGTTCAAAAACTTTGGGTGACAGCGGAAGCAGTCCACTGACCAGTAAATCCCTTCCTCTTGTAACCAAGCTCACGCAAACCACACCACCAATTCCCTCAGTGTCAATTTCCTCCTTCCCCAGGAATGCCAATAGTCCTGCAGGCCATGTCACTGGCAATTCTGACGATTCCTCTCCTGCCTGGGATTCCTCCGATGCATCCTTGCGTGTAACGCCTACTGCTGCTGGCGCTGCTGTTGTTGCTGCTGGGAGTCGATGGTCATCCCAGAGGGGAAGTCGTAAGCCCACTTGTACTACTTCCAGTAAGTAATTGACTGTCCAACAGTCCTTTGCGAGGAAGATGAAATATCACAGCAGTCATCCTGCTGCAAAGCGGATAACTGAGGCCTTGACAACTATGTTGGTGTTAGACGTGCGTCCGGTATCCTCCGTTAGTTCACAGGGAACTAGACAATTTCTTGAGGTAGTGTGCCCCCGTTACCAATTACCATCTAGGTTCCACTTCTCTAGGCAGGCGATACCGATAATGTACACGGACGTCAGAAAAAGACTCACCAGTGTCCTAAAAAATGCAGTTGTACCCAATGTCCACTTAACCACGGACATGTGGACAAGTGGAGCAGGGCAGGGTCAGGACTATATGACTGTGACAGCCCACTGGGTAGATGTATGGACTCCCGCCGCAAGAACAGCAGCGGCGGCACCAGTAGCAGCATCTCGCAAACGCCAACTCTTTCCTAGGCAGGCTACCTAGGCAGGTATCACCGCTTTCCAGAATACGCACACAGCTAAAAACCTCTTACGGTAACTGAGGAAGATCATCGCAGAATGGCTTACCCCAATTGGACTCTCCTGTGGATTTGTGGCATCGGACAACGCCAGCAATATTGTGTGTGCATTAAATATGGGCAAATTCCAGCACGTCCCATGTTTTGCACATACCTTGAATTTGGTGGTGCAGAATTTTTTAAAAAACGACAGGGGCGTGCAAGAGATGCTGTCGGTGGCCAGAAGAATTGCGGGACACTTTCGGCGTACAGGCACCACGTACAGAAGACTGGAGCACCACCAAAAACAACTGAACCTGCCCTGCCATCATCTGAAGCAAGAAGTGGTAACGAGGTGGAATTCAACCCTCTATATGCTTCAGAGGTTGGAGGAGCAGCAAAAGGCCATTCAAGCCTATGCAATTGAGCACGATATAGGAGGTGGAATGCACCTGTCTCAAGCGCAGTGGAGAATGATTTCAACATTGTGCAAGGTTCTGATGCCCATTGAACTTGCCACACGTGAAGTCAGTTCAGACACTGCCAGCCTGAGTCAGGTCATTCCCCTCATCAGGCTTTTGCAGAAGAAGCTGGAGACATTGAAGGAGGAGCTAACACGGAGCGATTTCGCTAGGTATGTGGGACTTGTGGATGGAGCCCTTAATTCGCTTAACAAGGATTCACGGGTGGTCAATCTGTTGAAATCAGAGCACTACATTTTGGCCACCGTGCTCGATCCTAGATTTAAAGCCTACCTTGGATCTCTCTTTCCGGCAGACACAAGTCTGCTGGGGTTCAAAGACCTGCTGGTGACAAAATTGTCAAGTCAAGCGGAACGCGACCTGTCAACATCTCCTCCTTCACATTCTCCCGCAACTGGGGGTGCGCGGAAAAGGCTCAGAATTCCGAGCCCACCCGCTGGCGGTGATGCAGGGCAGTCTGGAGCGACTGCTGATGCTGACATCTGGTCCGGACTGAAGGACCTGACAACGATTACGGACATGTCGTCTACTGTCACTGCATATGATTCTCTCACCATTGAAAGAATGGTGGAGGATTATATGAGTGACCGCATCCAAGTAGGCACGTCACACAGTCCGTACTTATACTGGCAGGAAAAAGAGGCAATTTGGAGGCCCTTGCACAAACTGGCTTTATTCTACCTAAGTTGCCCTCCCACAAGTGTGTACTCCGAAAGAGTGTTTAGTGCCGCCGCTCACCTTGTCAGCAATCGGCGTACGAGGTTACATCCAGAAAATGTGGAGAAGATGATGTTCATTAAAATTAATTATAATCAATTCCTCCGTGGAGACATTCACCAGCAGCAATTGCCTCCACAAAGTACACAGGGAGCTGAGATGGTGGATTCCAGTGGGGACGAATTGATAATCTGTGAGGAGGGGGATGTACACGGTGATATATCGGAGGATGATGATGAGGTGGAGATCGTGCCTCTGTAGAGCCAGTTTGTGCAAGGAGCGATTAATTGCTTCTTTTTTGGTGGGGGTCCAAACCAACCCGTCATTTCAGTCACAGTCGTGTGGCAGACCCTGTCACTGAAATGATGGGTTGGTTAAAGTGTGCATGTCCTGTTTATACAACATAAGGGTGGGTGGGAGGGCCCAAGGACAATTCCATCTTGCACCTCTTTTTTCTTTAATTTTTCTTAATTTAATTAATTAATTAATTTTTCTTAATTTAATTTTTTGCGTCATGTGCTGTTTGGGGAGGGTTTTTTGGAAGGGCCATCCTGCGTGCCACTGCAGTGCCACTCCTAGATGGGCCCGGTGTTTGTGTCGGCCACTAGGGTCGCTTATCTTACTCACACAGCTACCTCATTGCGCCTCTTTTTTTCTTTGCGTCATGTGCTGTTTGGGGAGGGTTTTTTGGAAGGGCCATCCTGCGTGCCACTGCAGTGCCACTCCTAGATGGGCCCGGTGTTTGTGTCGGCCACTAGGGTCGCTTATCTTACTCACACAGCTACCTCATTGCGCCTCTTTTTTTCTTTGCGTCATGTGCTGTTTGGGGAGGGTTTTTTGGAAGGGCCATCCTGCGTGCCACTGCAGTGCCACTCCTAGATGGGCCCGGTGTTTGTGTCGGCCACTAGGGTCGCTTATCTTACTCACACAGCTACCTCATTGCGCCTCTTTTTTTCTTTGCGTCATGTGCTGTTTGGGGAGGGTTTTTTGGAAGGGCCATCCTGCGTGCCACTGCAGTGCCACTCCTAGATGGGCCCGGTGTTTGTGCGGGCCACTAGGGTCGCTTATCTTACTCACACAGCTACCTCATTGCGCCTCTTTTTTTCTTTGCGTCATGTGCTGTTTGGGGAGGGTTTTTTGGAAGGGCCATCCTGCGTGCCACTGCAGTGCCACTCCTAGATGGGCCCGGTGTTTGTGTCGGCCACTAGGGTCGCTTATCTTACTCACACAGCTACCTCATTGCGCCTCTTTTTTTCTTTGCGTCATGTGCTGTTTGGGGAGGGTTTTTTGGAAGGGACATCCTGCGTGACACTGCAGTGCCACTCCTAGATGGGCCCGGTGTTTGTGTCGGCCACTAGGGTCGCTTATCTTACTCACACAGCTACCTCATTGCGCCTCTTTTTTTCTTTGCGTCGTGCTGTTTGGGGAGGGTTTTTTGGAAGGGCCATCTTGCGTGCCACTGCAGTGCCACTCCTAGATGGGCCCGGTGTTTGTGTCGGCCACTAGGGTCGCTTATCTTACTCACACAGCTACCTCATTGCGCCTCTTTTTTTCTTTGCGTCATGTGCTGTTTGGGGAGGGTTTTTTGGAAGGGACATCCTGCGTGCCACAGCAGTGCCACTCCTAGATGGGCCCGGTGTTTGTGTCGGCCACTAGGGTCGCTTATCTTACTCACACAGCTACCTCATTGCGCCTCTTTTTTTCTTTGCGTCATGTGCTGTTTGGGGAGGGTTTTTTGGAAGGGACATCCTGCGTGACACTGCAGTGCCACTCCTAGATGGGCCAGGTGTTTGTGTCGGCCACTAGGGTCGCTTAGCTTACTCACACAGCTACCTCATTGCGCCTCTTTTTTTCTTTGCGTCATGTGCTGTTTTGGGAGGTTTTTTTGGAAGGGCCATCCTGCGTGCCACTGCAGTGCCACTCCTAGATGGGCCCGGTGTTTGTGTCGGCCACTAGGGTCGCTTATCTTACTCACACAGCTACCTCATTGCGCCTCTTTTTTTCTTTGCGTCATGTGCTGTTTGGGGAGGGTTTTTTGGAAGGGACATCCTGCGTGACACTGCAGTGCCACTCCTAGATGGGCCAGGTGTTTGTGTCGGCCACTAGGGTCGCTTAGCTTACTCACACAGCTACCTCATTGCGCCTCTTTTTTTCTTTGCGTCATGTGCTGTTTGGGGAGGGTTTTTTGGAAGGGACATCCTGCGTGACACTGCAGTGCCACTCCTAGATGGGCCAGGTGTTTGTGTCGGCCACTAGGGTCGCTTAGCTTAGTCATCCAGCGACCTCGGTGCAAATTTTAGGACTAAAAATAATATTGTGAGGTGTGAGGTATTCAGAATAGACTGAAAATGAGTGGAAATTATGGTTTTTGAGGTTAATAATACTTTGGGATCAAAATGACCCCCAAATTCTATGATTTAAGCTGTTTTTTAGGGTTTTTTGAAAAAAACACCCGAATCCAAAACACACCCGAATCCGACAAAAAAAATTCGGTGAGGTTTTGCCAAAACGCGTTCGAACCCAAAACACGGCCGCGGAACCGAACCCAAAACCAAAACACAAAACCCGAAAAATTTCCGGTGCTCATCACTAAAAAACACTCCATATCTGTGCTTCATTGTAGACAGTATATAGTAGGAGTACAGTGCATAATTTTGCTGACCACCAGTATATAATATATAGCATTACGGTAAAAGTAGGCCACTGCTGTACCTACCTCTGTGTCGTCAAGTATACTATCCATCCATACCTGTGGTGCATTTCATTTTTGCACAGTTTGCTGACCACCAGTATATAATATATAGCATTACGGTACAGTAGGCCACTGCTGTACCTACCTCTGTGTCGTCAAGTATACTATCCATCCATACCTGTGGTGCATTTCAGTTGTGCGCAGTATATATAGTAGTAGGCTATTGCTATTGATACTGGCATATAATTCCACACATTAAAAAATGGAGAACAAAAATGTGGAGGTTAAAATAGGGAAAGATTAAGATCCACTTCCACCTCGTGCTGAAGCTGCTGCCACTAGTCATGGCCGAGACGATGAAATGCCATCAACGTCGTCTACCAAGGCCGATGCCCAATGTCATAGTAGAGAGCATGTAAAATCCAAAAAACAAAAGTTCAGTAAAATGACCCAAAAATCAAAATTGAAAGCGTCTGAGGAGAAGCGTAAACTTGCCAATATGCCATTTACGACACGGAGTGGCAAGGAATGGCTGAGGCCCTGGCCTATGTTCATGGCTAGTGGTTCAGATTCACATGAGGATGGAAGCACTCATCCTCTCACTAGAAAAATGAAAAGACTTAAGCTGGCAAAAGCACAGCAAAGAACTGTGCATTCTTTTCTGTCACGAAATCCCCAAGGAGAGTCCAATTGTATCGGTTGCGATGCCTGACCTTCCCAACACTGGACGGGAAAAGCGTGCGCCTTCCACCATTTGCACGCCCCCTGCAAGTGCTGGAAGGAGCACCCGCAGTCCAGTTCCTGATAGTCAAATTGAAGATGTCACTGTTGAAGTACACCAGGATGAGGATATGGGTATTGCTGGCGCTGGGGAAGAAATTAACAAGGAGGATTCTGATGGTGAGGTGGTTTGTTTAAGTCAGGCACCCGGGGAGACACCTGTTGTCCATGGGACGAATATGGCCATTGACATGCCTGGTCAAAATACAAAAAAAAAATCACCTCTTCGGTGTGGAATTATTTCAACACAAATGCGGACAACAGGTGTCAAGCCGTGTGTTGCCTTTGTCAAGCTGTAATAAGTAGGGGTAAGGACGTTAACCCCCTAGGAACATCCTCCCTTATACGTCACCTGGACCGCATTCATCAGAAGTCAGTGACAAGTTCAAAAACTTTGGGTGACAGTGGAAGGAGTCCACTGACAACTAAATCCCTTCCTCTTGTAACCAAGCTCCTGCAAACCACACCACCAACTCCCTCACTGTCAATTTCCTCCTTACACAGGAAAGCCAATAGTCCTGCAGGCCATGTCACTGTCAAGTCTGACGAGTCCTCTCCTGCCTGGGATTCCTCCGATGCATCCTTGAGTGTAATGCCTACTGCTGCTGGCGCTGCTGTTGTTGCTGCTGGGAGTCGATCGTCATCCCAGAGGGGAAGTCGGAAGACCACTTGTACTACTTCCAATAAGCAATTGACTGTCCAACAGTCCTTTGCGAGGAAGATAAAAAATCACAGCAGTCATCCTGCTGCAAAGCGGATAACTCAGGCCTTGGCAGCCTGGGTGGTGAGAAACGTGGTTCCGGTATCCACCGTTAATTCAGAGGCAGCTAGAGACTTGATTGAGGTACTGTGTCCCCGGTACCAAATACCATCTAGGTTCCATTTCTCTAGGCAGGCGATACTGAAAATGTACACAGACCTCAGAAAAAGAGTCACCAGTGTCCTAAAAAATGCAGTTGTACCCAATGTCCACTTAACCACGGACATGTGGACAAGTGGAGCAGGGCAGACTCAGGACTATATGACTGTGACAGCCCACTGGGTAGATGTATTGCCTCCCGCAGCAAGAACAGCAGCGGTGGCACCAGTAGCAGCATCTCGCAAATGCCAACTCGTTCCTAGGCAGGCTACGCTTTGTATCACCGCTTTCCAGAAGAGGCACACAGCTGACAACCTCTTACGGAAACTGAGGAACATCATCGCAGAATGGCTTACCCCAATTGGACTCTCCTGGGGATTTGTGACATCGGACAACGCCACCAATATTGTGCGTGCATTACATCTGGGCAAATTCCAGCACGTCCCATGTTTTGCACATACATTGAATTTGGTGGTGCAGAATTATTTAAAAAAACGACATGGGCATGCAAGAGATGCTGTCGGTGGCCCGAAGAACTGCGGGTCACTTTCGTCATTCTGCCACCGCGTGCAGAAGACTGGACCACCACTAAACATTCCTGAACCTGCCCTGCCATCATCTGAAGCAAGAGGTGGTAACGAGGTGGAATTCAACCCTCTATATGCTTCAGAGGATGGAGGAGCAGCAAAAGGCCATTCAAGCCTATACATCTGCCCACGATATAGGCAAAGGAGGGGGAATGCACCTGACTCAAGCGCAGTGGAGAATGATTTCAACGTTGTGCAAGGTTCTGCAACCCTTTGAACTTGCCACACATGAAGTCAGTTCAGACATTGCCAGCCTGAGTCAGGTCAATCCCCTCATCAGGCTTTTGCAGAAGAAGCTGGAGACATTGAAGGAGGAGCTAAAACAGAGCGATTCCGCTAGGCATGTGGGACTTGTGGATGGAGCCCTTAATTCGCTTAACCAGGATTCACGGGTGGTCAATCTGTTGAAAACAGAGCACTACATTTTGGCCACTGTGCTCGATCCTAGATTTAAAACCTACGTTGTATCTCTCTTTCCGGCAGACACAAGTCTGCAGAGGTTCAAAGACCTGCTGGTGAGAAAATTGTCAAGTCAAGCGGAACGTGACCCGTCAACATCTCCTCCTTCACATTCTCCCGCAACTGGGGGTGCGCGGAAAAGGCTAAGAATTCCGAGCCCACCCGCTGGCGGTGATGCAGGGCAGTCTGGAGCGAGTGCTGACATCTGGTCCGGACTGAAGGACCTGCCAACGATTACTGACATGTAGTCTACTGTCACTGCATATGATTCTCTCACCATTGAAAGAATGGTGGAGGATTATATGAGTGACCGCATCCAAGTAGGCACGTCAGACAGTCCGTACGTATACTGGCAGGAAAAAGAGGCAATATGGAGGCCCTTGCACAAACTGGCTTTATTCTACCTAAGTTGCCCTCCCTCCAGTGTGTACTCCGAAAGAGTGTTTAGTGTAGCCGCTCCCCTTGTCAGCAATCGGCGTATGAGGTTACTTCCAGAAAATGTGGAGAAGATGATGTTCATCAAAATTAATTATAATCAATTCCTCCGTGGAGACATTCACCAGCAGCAATTGCCTCCAGAAAGTACACAGGGACCTGAGATGGTGGATTCCAGTGGGGACGAATTAATAATCTGTGAGGAGGGGGATGTACACAGTGAAAGGGGTGAGGAATCGGAGGATGATGATGATGAGGTGGACATCTTGCCTCTGTAGAGCCAGTTTGTGCAAGAAGAGATTGATTGTTTCTTTTTTTGGTGGGGGCCCAAACCAACCCGTCATTTCAGTCACAGTCGTGTGGCAGACCCTGTCGCTGAAATGATGGGTTCGTTAAAGTGTGCATGTCCTGTTTATACAACATAAGGGTGGGTGGGAGGGCCCAAGGACAATTCCATCTTGCACCTCTTTTTTCTTTTATTTTTCTTTGCATCATGTGCTGTTTGGGGACAATTTTTTTGTAGTGCCATCCTGCCTGACACTGCAGTGCCACTCCTAGATGGGCCAGGTGTTTGTGTCGGCCACTTGGGTCGCTTAGCTTAGTCACACAGCGACCTTGGTGCGCCTCTTTTTTTCTTTGCATCATGTGCTGTTTGGGGACAATTTTTTTGAAGTGCCATCCTGCCTGACACTGCAGTGCCACTCCTAGATGGGCCAGGTGTTTGTGTCGGCCACTTGGGTCGCTTAGCTTAGTCACACAGCTACCTCATTGCGCCTCTTTTTTTCTTTGCATCATGTGCTGTTTGGGGACTATTTTTTTGAAGTGCCATCCTGTCTGACACTGCAATGCCACTTCTAGATGGGCCAGGTGTTTGTGTCGGCCACTTGTGTCGCTTAGCTTAGTCACACAGCGACCTTGGTGCGCCTCTTTTTTTCTTTGCATCATATGCTGTTTGGGGACTATTTTTTGGAAGTGCCATCCTGCCTGACACTGCAGTGCCACTCCTAGATGGGCCAGGTGTTTGTGTCGTCCACTTGTGTCACTTAGCTTAGCCATCCAGCGACCTTGGTGCAAATTTTAGGACTAAAAATAATATTGTGAGGTGTGAGGTGTTCAGAATAGACTGAAAATGAGTGTAAATTATGGTTATTGAGGTTAATAAAACTATGGGATCAAAATGACCCCCAAATTCTATGATTTAAGCTGTTTTTGAGGGCTTTTTGTAAAAAAAAAAACACCCGAATCCAAAACACACCCGAATCCGACAAAAAAATTTCAGGGAGGTTTTGCCAAAACGCGTCCGAATCCAAAACACGGCCGCGGAACCGAATCCAAAACTAAAACACAAAACCCGAAAAATGTCCGGTGCACATCACTAGTTCTAATTCCACTTTCGTGTTTTGGTTTTGGCTTGGTTTTGCCAAAACCACCCTTTCGTATTTTGGTTTTAGTTTTGGATCTGGATGATTTTTTAAAAAAACATAAAAATGGCTAAAATCACAGAATTTTGCTCCTACGGTATTATTAACCTCAATAACATTCATTTCCACTCATTTCCAGTCTGTTCTGAACACATCACACCTCACAATATTGTTTTTAGGCCTAAAAATTGCATCAAGGTGGCTGTATAACCAAGCTAAGCAACACAAGTGTGCGGCACAAACACCTGCCCATCTAGGAGTGGCACTGCAGTGTCAGACAGGATGGCAGATTTAAAAACTAGGCCCTAAACAGCACATAATGCAAAGAAGAAAAAAAGGTGCACCGAGGTTGCTGTATGACTAAGCTAAGTGACACAACCACCTGGCCCATCTAGTAGTGTCACTCAGTGGCTGAATGTCGAGAGTGAGCCGCAATTGTTCGGTCCACTGACAGCATCTCCTGCACGCCCCTGTCATTTAAAAAAAAAAATCTGCAATTGGTGGACTTATATGGCAGTATCCCAGGACTAATACAACAGTGCCCCTGGACTCATACGGCAGTGTCAGACAGGATGGCACTTTTCAAAAACTAGGCCCCAAACAGCACCTCATGCAAAGATGTTGAAGAGGTGCAATGAGGTAGCTGTATGACTAAGCCAAGTGACACAAACAATTCCCACTGGAATTATACATCCAAATCACTGGAATTATACGTCCAAATCACTGGAATTAAATGGCAAAATCACTGGAATTAAATGGCAAAAACACTGGAATTATACGTCCAAATCACTGGAATTAAATGGAAGTACCACTGGACATATACGGAAGTGTCAGACAGGATGGCACTTTAAAAAACTAGTCCCCAAACAGCACATGATGATAAGAAGAAAAAAAGAGGTGAAAGACGGAATTGTCCTTGGGCCCTCCCACCCACCCTTATGTTGTATAAACAGGACATGCACACTTTAACAAACCAATCATTTCAGCCACAGGGTCTGCCACACGACTATGGCTGAAATGAGTGGTTTGTGTGGGCCCCCACCAAAAAAAGAAGCAATCAATCTCTCCTTGCACAAACTGGCTCTACAGAGGCAAGATTTCGACCTCATCCTCATCCTCTGATTCCTCACCCCTTTCACTGTATACATCCTCCTCCTCCTCACAGGTTATTAATTTGTCCCCACTGGAATCCACTATCACAGGTCCCTGTGTACTTTCTGGAGGCAATTGCTTGTAAAGGTCTTCCTGGAGGAATTTATAATTAATTTCGATGAACATCATCTTCTCCACATTTTGTGGAAGTAACCTCCTACGCCGATCGTTGACAAGGTTACCTGCTACACTAAACACTCTCACGGAGTACACACTGGAGGAGTGGGGGGCAACTTAGGTATAATAAAGCCAGTTTGTGCAAGGGCATCCAAATTGCCTCTTTTTCCTGCCAGTATACATATGGACTGTCTGACATGCCTAATTAGATGCTGTCACTCATATAATCTTCCACCATTCTTTCAATGGTGACAGAATCATTTGCAGTGACAGTAGACATGTCAATAATTGTTGGCAGGTCCCTCAGTCCGGACCAGATGTCAGCACTCGCTCCTGACTACCCTGCATCACCGCCAGCAGGTGGGCTAGGAAATCGAAACCTTTTCCTTGCAGCCCCAGTGGTGGGAGAAATTGAAGGAGGAGTAGTTGACAGGTCACGTTCCGCTTGAGTTGATAAATTATTCACCAGCAAGTCTTTGCACCTCTGCAGACTTGTGTCTGCCAGAAAGAGAGATACAACGTAGGCTTTAAACCTAGGATCCAGCACGGTGGCCAAAATGTAGTGCTCTGATTTCAACAGATTTACCACCCTTGTATCCTGGCAAAGCTAATGAAGGGCTCCAGCCACAAGTCCCACATACTTCGCGGAATCGCTCTGTCTTAGCTCCTACTTCAATTTCTCCAGCTGCTTCTGCAAAAGCCTGATGAGGGGAATGACCTGACTCAAGCTGGCAGTGCTGAACTGACTTTCCGTGTGGCAAATTCGAAGGGTTGGAGAACCTTGCACAAGACAGAAATCATTCTCGACTGTGCTTGAGTCAGGTGCATTACCCCTCCTTTGCCTATTTCGTAGGTGGATGTATAGGCTTTAAAGGCCTTTTGCTGCTCCTCCATTCTCTGAAGCATATAGTGTGTTGAATTCCACCTCATTACCACCTCTTGCTTCAGCTGATGGCAGGGCATGTTCAGGAATGTTTGCTGTCGCTCCAGTCTTCGGCACACGGTGGCAGAATGTCGAAAGTGGCCCACAATTTTTCGGGCCACCGACAGCATATCCTGTACTCCCCTGTCATTTTTCAAAAAATTCTGCACCACCAAATTAATTGTATGTGCAAAACATGGGACGTGCTGGAATTTGCCCAGATGTAATGCACGCACAATATTGGTGGCGTTGTCCGATATCACAAATCCCCAGGAGAGTCCAATTGGGTTAAGCCATTCTGCAATGATGTTCCTCAGTTTCCGTAAGAGGTTGTCAGCTGTGTGCCACTTACGGAAAGCTGTGATACATAGCGTAGCCTGCCTAGGAACGAGTTGGCGTTTGCGAGATGCTGCTACTGTTGCCGCTGCTGTTGTTGCTGCGGGAGCAATACATCTACCCAGTGGGCTGTCACAGTTATATAGTCCTTAGTCTGCCCTATTCCACTTGTCCACATGTACGTGGTTAAGTGGACACTGGATACAACCACATTTTGTAGGACACTGGTGACTCTTTTTCTGACGTCTTTGTACATTCTCGGTATCGTCTGCCTAGTAAAGTAGAACCTAGATGGGATTTGGTACCGGGGACACAATACCTCCATCAATTGTCTAAATCCCACTGCACTAATGGCGGATACAGGACACACTTCTAACACCAAGATAAGTGTCAAGGACTCAGTTATCTGCTTTGCAACAGGATGACTGCTGTCATATTTCATCTTCCTCACAAAGGACTGTTGGACAGTCAATTGTTTAGTTGAAGTAGTACAAGTGGTCTTCTGACTTCCCCTCTGGGATGACGATCGACTCCCAGCAGCAACAACAGCAGCGCCAGCAGCAACAGCAGGCATACCACTCAAGGATCCTCCGGAGGAATCCCGATTAGGAGAGGACTCCTCAGTCTTGACAGTGACATATCCTGCAGGACTACTGATGTTCCTGGCTGAGGAGAAAGTTGACGTTAAGGGAGTTGGTGGTGTGGTTTGCAGGAGCTCGGGTACAGGAGGAAGAAGGGATTTAGGTGTCAGTGGACTGCTTATTCTCTTACCCAAAATTTCACAATTTGACACTGACTTATGATGAATGCGCTGCAGGTGACGTATAAGGGAGAATGTTCCTAGATGGATAACATCCTTACCCCTACTTATTACAGATTGACAGAGGCAACACACGGCTTGACACCTTTTGTTCCGGATTTGTGGAGAAATAATTCCACACCGAAGAGGTGGCTTTTTTGGTAGTTTGCCCAGGCATCACAATGGGCTTCTTCATCCCATGGACAACAGGTGTCTCCCCCGGTGCCTAAATTAAACAAACCACATCACCATCAGAATGATCATCGTCAACTTCCTCCTCAGCGCCAGCAACGCCCATATCCTCATCCTGGTGTACTTCAACAGTGACAGCTTCAATTTGAAGA
This sequence comes from Pseudophryne corroboree, assembly GCF_028390025.1. NCBI lineage: Eukaryota > Metazoa > Chordata > Amphibia > Anura > Myobatrachidae > Pseudophryne > Pseudophryne corroboree. Next base: position 498,632,465 of record NC_086449.1, on the reverse strand, counting down.
TCAGGAACTGGACTGTGGGTGCTCCTTCCAGCACTTGCAGGGGGCGTGCAAATGGTGTAAGGAGCCACCTCTTCCGGTCCAGTGTTGGGAAGGTCAGGCATCGCAACCGCCGAAACACTTGGACTCTCCTTGGGGATATGTGATACCATCTCAGAACACACAGTTCTTTTCTGTGCTTTTTCCAGCTTAACTCTTTTAATTTTTCTAGCGGTAGGATGAGGGCTTCCATCGTCATGTGAAGCTGAACCACTAGTCATGAGCATATTATAGCGCCTCAGCCGATCTTTGCCACCCCGTGTTATAAATGGCAAATTTGCAAGTTTACGTTTCTCCTCAGACCATTTAAATGTCTTTCTTTGGGTCTTTTTACTGAACTTTGGCTTTTTGGATTTTACATGCCCTCTACTATCACATTGGGCATCGGCCGTGGCAGACGACGATGGCATTTCATTGTCTATGTCATGGCTAGTGGCAACAGTTTCAGCACTAGGAGGAAGTGGTTCTTGATTTTTCCCGATTTTATCCTCCAAATTTTTGTTCTCCATTATGCTTCTAGCGTTATATAACACAATATGTGGCACAGGAATGACTGATGGCTGATGCACAGGACACTACCACTGGTCTGATGCAGCACAACACAGCAACACTGTGAGGAACTTGTTGTTGTTGTTGTTATTATTATAATTAATATAATACTGTAGCAGTGGACATATAGCAGCAGCATATACCACTGTGAATGCCTGGTTACTGGAATGACTGATGGCCAGGACACTACCACTGGTCTGATGCAGCACAACACAGCAACACTGTGAGGGACTTGTTGTTGTTGTTGTTGTTGTTGTTGTTGTTGTTGTTGTTGTTGTTGTTATTATTATTATTATTATTATATGGCAGCAGTGGACATGTAGCAGCAGCATATACCACTGTGACTGCCTGATCACTGGAATGACTGATGACCAGGACACTACCACTGGTCTGATGCAGCACAACATAACAACACTGTAAGGAACTTGTTGTTGTTGTTATTATTATTATTATTATACGGCAGCATTGGACATATAGCAGCAGCGTATACCACTGTGACTGCCTCGTCACTGGAATGACTGATGGCCAGGACACTACCACTGGTCTGATGCAGGACAACACAGCACCACTGAAAGGGACTTATACAGCTACACTGGATATATGGCAGTAGAGGACACCACCATTGTGACTGGTCACTGGACTAATGCTGCACAAGAGAGACACTACCCCTGGTCTGATGCAAGACAACACAGCAAAACTGCAAGGGACTTATACAGCAGCCAGCAGCACTGGGGACATATAGCAGCATATGACACCAACACTGTGACTGGCTGGACTGATGCAGCACAATACACTGTGACTACACTGGACTGGACTGAGGAGCACAACAGCACAAGACTCGCCACCCCACTTTCCCGCCCCCACACAGACACTTGGGATGGAGACACGTCCTCTCACTACACTCTCTGAGACTGGAGTGAAAATGTCCGCAACGCGTGGCTCCTTATATGGAATCCAAATCACGCGAGAATCCGACAGCAGGATGATGACGTTTTGCCTCGTTCGGGTTTCCGAGTCAGGCGGGAAAACCTGAGCCGGGCTCGGAACCGGGTTCAGAGCATGAAGTTCGGTACGGCTCGGTTCTCTGAGAACCGAACCCGCTCATCTCTAGTTTTAACACCCTTTTCACATTGTTTTAGTATCACTCCAATGTATTAAAGGGCTTTTGGAGCAGTTTACGTGAAAAACTGCTCCAAACCTTTTAATTGTCATTTTTTTTGTAACCCACATTGCATTCCTCATACTTATAATGGGAAATGCGATGTGGCAGAATTTACAAAAAAAAATATAAAAAAAATACAAGAGTGTGACTTGTAATAATTACTCAGGCTGGCGAAACCACAGGGCAGCACTGCGAGATCCCTACTTCTGGCACAGAAAGTTGTGCAGGGACCGGCCAGTGTGATCAGTTTTGTGATGGACACTCAAGCTGATTACTGCTTAACCCCCCCCCCCCCCCCCCCCCCCAAAAAAAAAAGTGAAAACCCCCCAAAACATACTTATCAGTCCAGGGAACCGGTGATCGGTGCTCTCGTGCGGGCTGCCAGTCATCGGGACCTCCATGTGCTGCACTGTGACCCCTGGTGCAGTATAGTGATGCTGCAAAATGTAAGCTCAATTTACAGCATGGGGTTCAAAGCAGCTTACATAATTTATTATGACCTGACCTGTTTCCATCATGCGCAGTGGGAGTAGATGAACCCCACCAAGTCTTCCACTGCAGTACTAGAACAGGAAAGACCAGCAGAGGAGGACCCTGCAGTACTGGGCAAGCACAGGGTGAGAATATTAAGGTGGGGGAGGGGGTTGTGACCTGGTATTTTTCACCGTATGTTGAGTCCATATTACAAGTATTATGTAGTATTAAGTATTAACAGAAGTATTATGTAGTATCAAGTATTAACAGAAACTGGATACAATTGATTGATTTGGTATACCTATTGTGAAGTGGGAAATGAGGCATAACTATATTAATTGTCACAGACCTCTCATTTCCTCACACCTATCAAAGGGGGTCATTCCGGGTTGATCGCTCGCTAGCTAGTTTCAGCAGCCGTGCAAACGCCATGCCACCACCCACTGGGAGTGTATTAGCTTAGCAGAAGTGCAAACGGTTGTATCGCAGAGCGCCTGCAAACATTTTTAGAGTATTTTCAGAGTAGCTCAAAACCTACTCAGTGCTTGCGATCACTTCAGACTATTCAATTTCGGATTTGACGTCACAAACCCGCCCCGCGTTCGCCCAGCCACGCCTGCATTTTTCCTGGCACGTCTGCGTTTTTCCGCACACTCCCTAAAAACGGTCAATTGCCACCCAGAAACGCCCACTTCATGACAATCACTTTGCGGCAAGCAGTGCGACTGAAATGCATCGCTAGACCCTGTGGAAAACTCATTCGTTGTGCCGTACGTTGCGCCGCATATGCATGTGCAGAACTGCCATTTTTTAGCCTGATTGCGAACAAATTCAGCTAGCGATCAACTCAGAATGACCCCCAATATAACAAACTTACGGCCTAATTCAGACCTGATCGCAGTATCAAACTTTTTCTCTAATGGGCAAAACCAAGGGCCTAATTCAGAGTTGATTGCAGCAGCAAATTTGCTAGCAGTTGGGCAAAACCATGTGCACTGCAGGGGGGTGGGCAGATATAACATGTGCAGAGAAAGTTATATTTGGGTGGGGTGTGTTCAAACTGAAATCTAAATAGCAGTGTAAAAATAAAGCAGCCAGTATTTACCCTGCACAGAAACAATATAACCCACCTAAATCTAACTCTCTCTGCACATGTTATATTTGCCCCCCCTCCCCCCCCACACACACACACACCCTGAAGTGCACACGGTTTTGCCCATTAGAGAAAAAATGTACTGCTGCGATCAGGTCTGGATGTCATACTTGCCTACTCTCGCGGAATGGCCGGGAGGCTCCCAAAAATCGGGTGACCCTCCCGGCCCCCCGGAAAAGCAGGCAAATTTCCCGACTTCTGTGCGCCCACCTGCCCAGCCGCCCACTTAGTGAGTAAAGTGGGCGGTTCGGGCAGTCAATGACGCAATTTTTGTTGAATTGCATCATCATAGCCACGCCCCCTGCAGTATAATGCCGGTAATAGCGGCATTATACAGTGGGGGGTGGCTTAAATGATGCAATACATCAGCCACGCCCCCATCCCGCCTCCTCCTCGCCCCTGTTCCGCCTCTGCTCCACCCTCTCTTTTCATCACTACCCTTCCCCACCCCCTGTTGATCCAACCTGGCTGCTCTCTCCCGCAGGGGGCATGCGGTGAGCTAAATGGCTCAGGAGGCACTGGCTAGCACCTGAGTCAGATTTACATGCAATATATGAGCCAAAGGGTTCATGTGGGCATTATACACAGGTGCAGCAGTATATACTCCTGGAAATTTGGTGAGTTTTTATTAGAGATGTGTGGAAAAGGATACATAGGTGAGGCACTGCCTCACCTGCCATAGACTTTTTACTCCACAATTTTGACTATAAAAATGATTAGAATAATGCAAAGAAGATATTTCAAACAAATTCTTTGTATTTTTCATATAGTCAAAACCCTGGCACAAACGTTAGTATAACAGGAAAGGCTCTGCCTCACCTGCCTCAACTCACCACACGTCACTGCTCTCCCGGAGAGAGCAGCCAAAAAGTCGGTAAGTATGCCCTAGGTTAGCTTCTGAGAAACACAGTTTTACAATGTAGGTCAAATTCACATCTAAAATTAAAGGTGCAGTACTTAAACAGCCAATTTTTTGGCTTGCAAACTGTTGTTTTTGTCATTGTTCACTTGCATTGTTTATTACAGTATCTAGTTTGTATAGGAAGAATTTTGAAGTCATCACATAATACAGTATAACAACCATCTCATGTAACCAGGAAATCCTATTATGTTATGAGACTATTATAACATTTATGAACGACACGGCAGATCACACATTGCAGCTAAATTTTAATCTTCTCTGCTTCTATTGTACCAAAATATCTGTCACCTTGTTTTTAAGTTCTTCCATGCAAGCATTAACTATATGGCCATGTAAATACAGCTTCTAATATTATGAAGTATACATTTTCGTTATATGATGAAATGGAACATGTATTTATAGTGCTTTGAAGCTGTTAGTATTGAGACATACTCTATTTATGTTTTATTTATTTCAAGGTAAAAAGGGCAGATCTGACAATAGAAAAGCTATTACTGCTTTTAAAAATACATCAAGAATTTTCATTTCTAAAAGTCAAGAATTGGTTTATAGAACCGTTTGGAAATTTTTCGCATAGTACTTGTAGTTTAAAGCAAGCAAATGAAGATTTGCAATTCAAATGTAAGCCTTTCTTGCTGCATCTTTTGTAAGAAAAAAACATAAGCAAGTAATGCTTCCAAAACTAATGTGGCCAGATATCACCTCCAGTTAGGAAACTGGCCTGTAAAATTTGAAATCGCATTACAGTATCTCAAATGTGTGTAATCCCAGGTAGGAGTTATAGTAGAGTTTACACACAAATATGTTGTAAACTATACATTTGTGAGGTAAAGGAGTAATGTAACCCTGGTACAGACTTAAAATGTACTGTATACGGACAAGTGCACTCCTGAGTATGGGGTTAACCTAAAATATATTACTAATGTCAAAAGAGAAAAAACAATTCATGTATGTACTAGAGATGAGCGGGTTCGGTTCCTCGGAATCCGAACCCCCCGAACTTCAGCCTTTTTACACGGGTCCGAGGCAGACTCGGATCTTCCCGCCTTGCTCGGTTAACCCGAGCGCGCCCGAACGTCATCATCCCGCTGTCGGATTCTCGCGAGGCTCGTATTCTATCGCGAGACTCGGATTCTATATAAGGAGCCGAGCGTCGCCGCCATTTTCACACGTGCATTGAGATTGATAGGGAGAGGACGTGGCTGGCGTCCTCTCCGTTAGAATAGATAGAGACACTTGAGTTGATTTACTACTAACTTAGTAATTTTGGGGAGCATTAGGAGTACTCAGAGTGCAGAGTTTTGCTGATAGTTACTAGTGACCACCACCAGTTTTATTTATTATTTAATATAATCCGTTCTCTGCCTGAAAAAAAACGATACACAGTCACATACCATATCTGTGCTCAGCCTCAGTGTGCTGCATGATAATATCATCTATGTATATCTGACTGTGCTGAGTGCTCACTGCTCACACAGCTGAATTGTGGGGGAGACTGGGGTGCAGTTATAGCAGGAGTACAGTGCACACTTTTGCTGCCAGTGTGACTGACCAGTGACCACCAGTATATTGTCTGCCTGAAAAAGTTAAACACTCCTGTGGTGTTTTTTTTTTTTATTCTATAAACGCATTCTGCTGACAGTGTCCAGCAGGTCCGTCATTCATTATATTATATAAATATTTACCTGCAGTAGTGTTATATTTTTTTTGTTCATCTCTATCATCTTTATCATCTCTATATTAGCAGACGCAGTATGGTAGTCCACGGCTGTGGCTACCTCTGTGTCGGCAGTGCTCGTCCATAATTGTATACCTACCTGTGGTGGGGTTTTTTTTTTCTATCTTCTTCATACTAGTAGTTTAGGAGTCTGCTGACAGTGTCCAGCAGGTCCGTCATTATATTATATATACCTGCAGTAGTGATATATATATATTTTTTATATCATTATCATCTCTATACTAGCAGACGCAGTACGGTAGTCCATGGCTGTAGCTACCTCTGTGTCGTCAGTGCTCGTCCATAATTGTATACCTACCTGTGGTGGGGTTTTTTTTTCTATCTTCTTCATACTTTCATGCTCCTTCCAGCACTTGCAGGGGGCGTACAAATGGTGGAAGGCGCATGCTCTTCACGTCCAGTGTTGGGAAGGTCAGGCATCGCAACCGACACAATTGGACTCTCCTTGTGGATTTGTGATTTCGAAGAACGCACAGTTCTTTGCTGTGCTTTTGCCAGCTTAAGTCTTTTCATTTTTCTAGCGAGAGGCTGAGTGCTTCCATCCTCATGTGAAGCTGAACCACTAGCCATGAACATAGGCCAGGGCTATATATATATATAAATCACAAATCCACAAGGAGAGTCCAATTGTGTCGGTTGCGATGCCTGACCTTCCCAACACTGGACGTGAAGAGCATGCGCCTTCCACCATTTGTACGCCCCCTGCAAGTGCTGGAAGGAGCATGAAAGTATATATGTAATATATATATATATATATATATATGTAAACTTGCCAATATGCCATTTACCACACGGAGTGGCAAGGAACGGCTGAGGCCCTGGCCTATGTTCATGGCTAGTGGTTCAGCTTCACATGAGGATGGAAGCACTCAGCCTCTCGCTAGAAAAATGAAAAGTTTATTTTTATATAAACAAGGAAGTTTAGGAGTCTGCTGACAGTGTCCAGCAGGTCCGTCATTATATTATATATACCTGCAGTAGTGATATATATATTTTTTATATCATTATCATCTCTATACTAGCAGACGCAGTACGGTAGTCCACGGCTGTAGCTACCTCTGTGTCGTCAGTGCTCGTCCATAATTGTATACCTACCTGTGGTGGGGTTTTTTTTTCTATCTTCTTCATACTAGTAGTTTAGGAGTCTGCTGACAGTGTCCAGCAGGTCCGTCATTATATTATATATACCTGCAGTAGTGATATATATATATTTTTTATATCATTATCATCTCTATACTAGCAGACGCAGTACGGTAGTCCACGGCTGTAGCTACCTCTGTGTCGTCAGTGCTCGTCCATAATTGTATACCTACCTGTGGTGGTTTTTTTTTTCTATCTTCTTCATACTAGTAGTTTAGGAGTCTGCTGACAGTGTCCAGCAGGTCCGTCATTATATTATATATACCTGCAGTAGTAATATATATATATTTTTTATATCATTATCATCTCTATACTAGCAGACGCAGTACGGTAGTCCACGGCTGTAGCTACCTCTGTGTCGTCAGTCACTCGTCATCCATAAATATACTAGTATCCATCCATCTCCATTGTTTACCTGAGGTGCCTTTTAGTTGTGCCTATTAAAATATGGAGAACAAAAATGTTGAGGTTCCAAAAATAGGGAAAGATCAAGATCCACTTCCACCTCGTGCTGAAGCTGCTGCCACTAGTCATGGCCGAGACGATGAAATTCCATCAACGTCGTCTGCCAAGGCCGATGCCCAATGTCATAGTACAGAGCATGTAAAATCCAAAACACAAAATATCAGTAAAAAAAGGACTCAAAAATCTAAAATAAAATCGTCGGAGGAGGAGCGTAAACTTGCCAATATGCCATTTACCACACGGAGTGGCAAGGAACGGCTGAGGCCCTGGCCTATGTTCATGGCTAGTGGTTCAGCTTCACATGAGGATGGAAGCACTCAGCCTCTCGCTAGAAAAATGAAAAGACTTAAGCTGGCAAAAGCACAGCAAAGAACTGTGCGTTCTTCGAAATCACAAATCCACAAGGAGAGTCCAATTGTGTCGGTTGCGATGCCTGACCTTCCCAACACTGGACGTGAAGAGCATGCGCCTTCCACCATTTGTACGCCCCCTGCAAGTGCTGGAAGGAGCACCCGCAGTCCAGTTCCTGATAGTCAGATTGAAGATGTCAGTGTTGAAGTACACCAGGATGAGGAGGATATGGGTGTTGCTGGCGCTGGGGAGGAGATTGACAAGGAGGATTCTGATGGTGAGGTGGTTTGTTTAAGTCAGGCACCCGGGGAGACACCTGTTGTCCGTGGGAGGAATATGGCCATTGACATGCCTGATGAAAATACCAAAAAAATCAGCTCTTTGGTGTGGAAGTATTTCAACAGAAATGCGGACAACAGGTGTCAAGCCGTGTGTGGCCTTTGTCAAGCTGTAATAAGTAGGGGTAAGGACATTAACCACCTCGGAACATCTTCCCTTATACGTCACCTGCAGCGCATTCATCATAAGTCAGTGACAAGTTCAAAAACTTTGGGCGACAGCGGAAGCAGTCCACTGACCAGTAATTCCCTTCCTCTTGTAACCAAGCTCACGCAAACCACCACACCAACTCCCTCAGTGTCAATTTCCTCCTTCCCCAGGAATGCTAATAGTCCTGCAGGCCATGTCACTGGCAATTCTGACGAGTCCTCTCCTGCCTGGGATTCCTCCGATGCATCCTTGAGTGTAACGCCTACTGCTGCTGGCGCTGCTGTTGTTGCTGCTGGGAGTCGATGGTCATCCCAGAGGGGAAGTCGTAAGACCACTTTTACTACTTCCACCAAGCAATTGACTGTCCAACAGTCCTTTGCGAGGAAGATGAAATATCACAGCAGTCATCCTGCTGCAAAGCGGATAACTGAGGCCTTGGCATCCTGGACGGTGAGAAACGTGGTTCCGGTATCCATCATTACTGCAGAGCCAACTATAGACTTGTTTGAGGTACTGTGTCCCCGGTACCAAATACCATCTAGGTTCCATTTCTCTAGGCAGGCGATACCGAAAATGTACACAGACCTCAGAAAAAGACTCACCAGTGTCCTAAAAAATGCAGTTGTACCCAATGTCCACTTAACCACGGACATGTGGACAAGTGGAGCAGGGCAGACTCAGGACTATATGACTGTGACAGCCCACTGGGTAGATGTATTGACTCCCGCCGCAAGAACAGCAGCAGCGGCACCAGTAGCAGCATCTCGCAAACGCCAACTCTTTCCTAGGCAGGCTACGCTTTGTATCACAGCTTTCCAGAATACGCACACAGCTGAAAACCTCTTACGGCAACTGAGGAAGATCATCGCAGAATGGCTTACCCCAATTGGACTCTCCTGTGGATTTGTGGCATCGGACAACGCCAGCAATATTGTGTGTGCATTAAATCTGGGCAAATTCCAGCACGTCCCATGTTTTGCACATACCTTGAATTTGGTGGTGCAGAATTATTTAAAAAACGACAGGGTCGTGCAAGAGATGCTGTCGGTGGCCAGAAGAATTGCGGGACACTTTCGGCGTACAGGCACCACGTACAGAAGACTGGAGCAACACCAAAAACGCCTGAACCTGCCCTGCCATCATCTGAAGCAAGAAGTGGTAACGAGGTGGAATTCAACCCTCTATATGCTTCAGAGGTTGGAGGAGCAGCAAAAGGCCATTCAAGCCTATACAACTGACCACGATATAGGAGGTGGAATGCACCTGCCTCAAGCGCAGTGGAGAATGATTTCAACGTTGTGCAAGGTTCTGCAACCTTTTGAACTTGCCACACGTGAAGTCAGTTCAGACACTGCCAGCCTGAGTCAGGTCATTCCCCTCATCAGGCTTTTGCAGAAGAAGCTGGAGACATTGAAGGAGGAGCTAACACTGAGCGATTCCGCTAGGCATGTGGGACTTGTGGATGGAGCCCTTAATTCGCTTAACAAGGATTCACGGGTGGTCAATCTGTTGAAATCAGAGCACTACATTTTGGCCACCGTGCTCGATCCTAGATTTAAAACCTACGTTGTATCTCTCTTTCCGGCAGACACAAGTCTGCAGGGGTTCAAAGAACTGCTGGTGAGAAAATTGTCAAGTCAAGCGGAACGCGACCTGTCAACATCTCCTCCTTCACATTCTCCCGCAACTGGGGGTGCGAGGAAAAGGCTCAGAATTCCGAGCCCACCCGCTGGCGGTGATGCAGGGCAGTCTGGAGCGACTGCTGATGCTGACATCTGGTCCGGACTGAAGGACCTGCCAACGATTACGGACATGTCGTCTACTGTCACTGCATATGATTCTCTCACCATTGAAAGAATGGTGGAGGATTATATGAGTGACCGCATCCAAGTAGGCACGTCAGACAGTCCGTACGTATACTGGCAGGAAAAAGAGGCAATTTGGAGGCCCTTGCACAAACTGGCTTTATTCTACCTAAGTTGCCCTCCCACAAGTGTGTACTCCGAAAGAGTGTTTAGTGCCGCCGCTCACCTTGTCAGCAATCGGCGTACGAGGTTACTTACAGAAAATGTGGAGAAGATGATGTTCATTAAAATGAATTATAATCAATTCCTCCATGGAGACATTCACCAGCAGCAATTGCCTCCACAAAGTACACAGGGAGCTGTGATGGTGGATTCCAGTGGGGACGAATTGATAATCTGTGAGGAGGGGGATGTACACGGTGATGAATCGGAGGATGATGATGAGGTGGACATCTTGCCTCTGTAGAGCCAGTTTGTGCAAGGAGAGATTAATTGCTTCTTTTTTGGTGGGGGTCCAAACCAACCCGTCATTTCAGTCACAGTCGTGTGGCAGACCCTGTCACTGAAATGATGGGTTGGTTAAAGTGTGCATGTCCTGTTTATACAACATAAGGGTGGGTGGGAGGGCCCAAGGACCATTCCATCTTTCACCTCTTTTTTCTTTCATTTTTCTTTGCGTCATGTGCTGTTTGGGGAGTGTTTTTTGGAAGGGCCATCCTGCGTGACACTGCAGTGCCAATCCTAGATGGGCCAGGTGTTTGTGTCGGCCACTAGGGTCGCTTATCTTAGTCACACAGCTACCTCATTGCGCCTCTTTTTTTTCTTCTTTGCGTCATGTGCTGTTTGGGGAGTATTTTTTGGAAGGGCCATCCGGCCTGACACTGCAGTGCCACTCCTAGATGGGCCAGGTGTTTGTGTCGGCCACTAGGGTCGCTTAGCTTACTCACACAGCTACCTCATTGCGCCTCTTTTTTTCTTTGCGTCATGTGCTGTTTGGGGAGTGTTTTTTGCAAGGGCCATCCTGCGTGACACTGCAGTGCCACTCCTAGATGGGCCAGGTGTTTGTGTCGGCCACTTGGGTCGCTGAGCTTAGTCGCACAGCTACCTCATTGCGCCTCTTTTTTTCTTTGCGTCATGTGCTGTTTGGGGAGTGTTTTTTGGAAGGGCCATCCTGCGTGACACTGCAGTGCCACTCCTAGATGGGCCAGGTGTTTGTGTCGGCCACTTGGGTCGCTGAGCTTAGTCATCCAGCGACCTCGGTGCAAATTTTAGGACTAAAAATAATATTGTGAGGTGTGAGGTGTTCAGAATAGACTGAAAATGAGTGGAAATTATGGTTATTGAGGTTAATAATACTTTGGGATCAAAATGACCCCCAAATTCTATGATTTAAGCTGTTTTTTAAAGTTTTTTGAAAAAAACACCCGAATCCAAAACACACCCGAATCCGACAAAAAAAATTCGGTGAGGTTTTGCCAAAACGCGTTCGAACCCAAAACACGGCCACGGAACCGAACCCAAAACCAAAACACAAAACCCGAAAAATTTCCGGTGCACATCTCTAGTATGTACACCAGCTAGAGATGAGCGCCTGAAATTTTTCGGGTTTTGTGTTTTGGTTTTGGGTTCGGTTCCGCGGCCGTGTTTTGGGTTCGACCGCGTTTTGGCAAAACCTCACCGAATTTTTTTTGTCGGATTCGGGTGTGTTTTGGATTCGGGTGTTTTTTTAAAAAAACACTAAAAAACAGCTTAAATCATAGAATTTGGGGGTCATTTTGATCCCATATTATTATTAACCTCAAAAACCATAATTTCCACTCATTTTCAGTCTATTCTGAATACCTCACACCTCACAATATTATTTTTAGTCCTAAAATTTGCACCAAGGTCGCTGGATGACTAAGCTAAGCGACACTAGTGGCCGACACAAACACCTGGCCCATCTAGGAGTGGCACTGCAGTGTCACGCAGGATGTCCCTTCCAAAAAACCCTCCCCAATCAGCACATGACGCAAAGAAAAAAAGAGGCGCAATGAGGTAGCTGACTGTGTGAGTAAGATTAGCGACCCTAGTGGCCGACACAAACACCGGGCCCATTTAGGAGTGGCACTGCAGTGTCACGCAGGATGTCCCTTCCAAAAAACCCTCCCCAATCAGCACATGACGCAAAGAAAAAAAGAGGCGCAATGAGGTAGCTGACTGTGTGAGTAAGATTAGCGACCCTAGTGGCCGACACAAACACCGGGCCCATTTAGGAGTGGCACTGCAGTGTCACGCAGGATGTCCCTTCCAAAAAACCCTCCCCAATCAGCACATGACGCAAAGAAAAAAAGAGGCGCAATGAGGTAGCTGACTGTGTGAGTAAGATTAGCGACCCTAGTGGCCGACACAAACACCGGGCCCATTTAGGAGTGGCACTGCAGTGTCACGCAGGATGTCCCTTCCAAAAAACCCTCCCCAATCAGCACATGACGCAAAGAAAAAAAGAGGCGCAATGAGGTAGCTGACTGTGTGAGTAAGATTAGCGACCCTAGTGGCCGACACAAACACCGGGCCCATTTAGGAGTGGCACTGCAGTGTCACGCAGGATGTCCCTTCCAAAAAACCCTCCCCAATCAGCACATGACGCAAAGAAAAAAAGAGGCGCAATGAGGTAGCTGACTGTGTGAGTAAGATTAGCGACCCTAGTGGCCGACACAAACACCGGGCCCATTTAGGAGTGGCACTGCAGTGTCACGCAGGATGTCCCTTCCAAAAAACCCTCCCCAAACAGCACATGACGCAAAGAAAAAGAAAAGAAAAAAGAGGTGCAAGATGGAATTGTCCTTGGGCCCTCCCACCCACCCTTATGTTGTATAAACAAAACAGGACATGCACACTTTAACCAACCCATCATTTCAGTGACAGGGTCTGCCACACGACTGTGACTGATATGACGGGTTGGTTTGGACCCCCCCCAAAAAAGAAGCAATTAATCTCTCCTTGCACAAACTGGCTCTACAGAGGCAAGATGTCCACCTCATCATCACCCTCCGATATATCACCGTGTACATCCCCCTCCTCACAGATTATCAATTCGTCCCCACTGGAATCCACCATCTCAGCTCCCTGTGTACTTTGTGGAGGCAATTGCTGCTGGTCAATGTCTCCGCGGAGGAATTGATTATAATTCATTTTAATGAACATCATCTTCTCCACATTTTCTGGATGTAACCTCGTACGCCGATTGCTGACAAGGTGAGCGGCGGCACTAAACACTCTTTCGGAGTACACACTTGTGGGAGGGCAACTTAGGTAGAATAAAGCCAGTTTGTGCAAGGGCCTCCAAATTGCCTCTTTTTCCTGCCAGTATAAGTACGGACTGTGTGACGTGCCTACTTGGATGCGGTCACTCATATAATCCTCCACCATTCTTTCAATGGGGAGAGAATCATATGCAGTGACAGTAGACGACATGTCCGTAATCGTTGTCAGGTCCTTCAGTCCGGACCAGATGTCAGCATCAGCAGTCACTCCAGACTGCCCTGCATCACCGCCAGCGGGTGGGCTCGGAATTCTGAGCCTTTTCCTCGCACCCCCAGTTGCGGGAGAATGTGAAGGAGGAGATGTTGACAGGTCGCGTTCCGCTTGACTTGACAATTTTCTCACCAGCAGGTCTTTCAACCCCAGCAGACTTGTGTCTGCCGGAAAGAGAGATCCAAGGTAGGCTTTAAATCTAGGATCGAGCACGGTGGCCAAAATGTAGTGCTCTGATTTCAACAGATTGACCACCCGTTAATCCTTGTTAAGCGAATTAAGGGCTCCATCCACAAGTCCCACATGCCTAGCGGAATCGCTCCGTGTTAGCTCCTCCTTCAATGTCTCCAGCTTCTTCTGCAAAAGCCTGATGAGGGGAATGACCTGACTCAGGCTGGCAGTGTCTGAACTGACTTCACGTGTGGCAAGTTCAAAGGGCATCAGAACCTTGCACAACGTTGAAATCATTCTCCACTGCGCTTGAGACAGGTGCATTCCACCTCCTATATCGTGCTCAATTGTATAGGCTTGAATGGCCTTTTGCTGCTCCTCCAACTTCTGAAGCATATAGAGGGTTGAATTCCACCTCGTTACCACTTCTTGCTTCAGATGATGGCAGGGCAGGTTCAGTAGTTTTTGGTGGTGCTCCAGTCTTCTGTACGTGGTGCCTGTACGCCGAAAGTGTCCCGCAATTTTTCTGGCCACCGACAGCATCTCTTGCACGCCCCTGTCGTTTTTTAAATAATTCTGCACCACCAAATTCAAGGTATGTGCAAAACATGGGACGTGCTGGAATTTGCCCATATTTAATGCACACACAATATTGCTGGCGTTGTCCGATGCCACAAATCCACAGGAGAGTCCAATTGGGGTAAGCCATTCCGCGATGATCTTCCTCAGTTGCCGTAAGAGGTTTTCAGCTGTGTGCGTATTCTGGAAACCGGTGATACAAAGCGTAGCCTGCCTAGGAAAGAGTTGGCGTTTGCGAGATGCTGCTACTGGTGCCGCCGCTGCTGTTCTTGCGGCGGGAGTCCATACATCTACCCAGTGGGCTGTCACAGTCATATAGTCCTGACCCTGCCCTGCTCCACTTGTCCACATGTCCGTGGTTAAGTGGACATTGGGTACAACTGCATTTTTTAGGACACTGGTGAGTCTTTTTCTGACGTCCGTGTACATTCTCGGTATCGCCTGCCTAGAGAAGTGGAACCTAGATGGTATTTGGTAACGGGGGCACACTGCCTCAATAAATTGTCTAGTTCCCTGTGAACTAACGGCGGATACCGGACGCATGTCTAACACCAACATAGTTGTCAAGGCCTCAGTTATCCGCTTTGCAGCAGGATGACTGCTGTGATATTTCATCTTCCTCGCAAAGGACTGTTGAACAGTCAATTGCTTACTGGAAGTAGTACAAGTGGGCTTACGACTTCCCCTCTGGGATGACCATCGACTCCCAGCAGCAACAACAGCAGCGCCAGCAGCAGTAGGCGTTACACGCAAGGATGCATCGGAGGAATCCCAGGCAGGAGAGGACTCGTCAGAATTGCCAGTGACATTGCCTGCAGGACTATTGGCATTCCTGGGGAAGGAGGAAATTGACACTGAGGGAGTTGGTGGGGTGGTTTGCGTGAGCTTGGTTGCAAGAGGAAGGGATTTACTGGTCAGTGGACTGCTTCCGCTGTCACCCAAAGTTTTTGAACTTGTCACTGACTTATTATGAATGCGCTGCAGGTGACGTATAAGGGAGGATGTTCCGAGGTGGTTAACGTCCTTACCCCTACTTATTACAGCTTGACAAAGGGAACACACGGCTTGACACCTGTTGTCCGCATTTCTGTTGAAATAGTTCCACACCGAAGAGCTGATTTTTTTGGTATTTTCACCTGGCATGTCAACGGCCATATTCCTCCCACGGACAACAGGTGTCTCCCCGGGTGCCTGACTTAAACAAACCACCTCACCATCAGAATCCTCCTGGTCAATTTCCTCCCCAGCACCAGCAACACCCATATCCTCCTCATCCTGGTGTACTTCAACACTGACATCTTCAATCTGACTATCAGGAACTGGACTGCGGGTGCTCCTTCCAGCACTTGCAGGGGGCGTGCAAATGGTGGAAGGCGCATGCTCTTCACGTCCAGTGTTGGGAAGGTCAGGCATCGCAACCGACACAATTGGACTCTCCTTGTGGATTTGGGATTTCGAAGAACGCACAGTTCTTTGCGGTGCTACTGCTTTTGCCAGCTTGAGTCTTTTCATTTTTCTAGCGAGAGGCTGAGTGCCTCCATCCTCATGTGAAGCTGAACCACTAGCCATGAACATAGGCCAGGGCCTCAGCCGTTCCTTGCCACTCCGTGTGGTAAATGGCATATTGGCAAGTTTACGTTTCTCCTCCGACAATTTTATTTTAGGTTTTGGAGTCCTTTTTTTACTGATATTTGGTGTTTTGGATTTGACATGCTCTGTACTATGACATTGGGCATCGGCCTTGGCAGACGACGTTGCTGGCATTTCATCGTCTCGGCCATGACTAGTGGCAGCAGCTTCAGCACGAGGTGGAAGTGGATCTTGATCTTTCCCTAATTTTGGAACCTCAACATTTTTGTTCTCCATATTTTAATAGGCACAACTAAAAGGCACCTCAGGTAAACAATGGAGATGGATGGATACTAGTATACAATTATGGACGGACTGCCGAGTGCCGACACAGAGGTAGCTACAGCCGTGAACTACCGTACTGTGTCTGCTGCTAATATAGACTGGTTGATAAAGAGATGTCGTAGTATGTATGTATGAAGAAGAAAGAAAAAAAAACCACGGTTAGGTGGTATACAATTATGGACGGACTGCCGAGTGCCGACACAGAGGTAGCTACAGCCGTGAACTACCGTACTGTGTCTGCTGCTAATATAGACTGGTTGATAAAGAGATGTCGTAGTATGTATGTATGAAGAAGAAAGAAAAAAAAACCACGGTTAGGTGGTATACAATTATGGACGGACTGCCGAGTGCCGACACAGAGGTAGCCACAGCCGTGAACTACCGTACTGTACTGTGTCTGCTGCTAATATAGACTGGTTGATAAAGAGATGTAGTAGTATGTATGTATAAAGAAGAAAGAAAAAAAAACCACGGGTAGGTGGTATACAATTATGGACGGACTGCCGAGTGCCGACACAGAGGTAGCCACAGCCATGAACTACCGTACTGTACTGTGTCTGCTGCTAATATAGACTGGTTGATAAAGAGATGTCGTAGTATGTATGTATGAAGAAGAAAGAAAAAAAAACCACGGTTAGGTGGTATACAATTATGGACGGACTGCCGAGTGCCGACACAGAGGTAGCTACAGCCGTGAACTACCGTACTGTGTCTGCTGCTAATATAGACTGGTTGATAAAGAGATGTCGTAGTATGTATGTATGAAGAAGAAAGAAAAAAAAACCACGGTTAGGTGGTATACAATTATGGACGGACTGCCGAGTGCCGACACAGAGGTAGCCACAGCCGTGAACTACCGTACTGTACTGTGTCTGCTGCTAATATAGACTGGTTGATAAAGAGATGTAGTAGTATGTATGTATAAAGAAGAAAGAAAAAAAAACCACGGGTAGGTGGTATACAATTATGGACGGACTGCCGAGTGCCGACACAGAGGTAGCCACAGCCGTGAACTACCGTACTGTACTGTGTCTGCTGCTAATATAGACTGGTTGATAAAGAGATGTCGTAGTATGTATGTATGAAGAAGAAAGAAAAAAAAACCACGGTTAGGTGGTATACAATTATGGACGGACTGCCAAGTGCCGACACAGAGGTAGCCACAGCCGTGAACTACCGTACTGTACTGTGTCTGCTGCTAATATAGACTGGTTGATAAAGAGATGTCGTAGTATGTATGTATAAAGAAGAAAGAAAAAAAAACCACGGTTAGGTGGTATACAATTATGGACGGACTGCCGAGTGCAGACACAGAGGTAGCCACAGCCGTGAACTACCGTACTGTACTGTGTCTGCTGCTAATATAGACTGGTTGATAAAGAGATGTAGTAGTATGTATGTATAAAGAAGAAAGAAAAAAAAACCACGGGTAGGTGGTATACAATTATGGATGGACTGCCGAGTGCCGACACAGAGGTAGCTACAGCCGTGAACTACCGTACTGTGTCTGCTGCGACTGGATGATAAATAATGATATAAAATATATATATATATATCACTACTGCAGCCGGACAGGTATATATATTATATAATGACGGACCTGCTGGACACTGTCTGTCAGCAGAATGAGTTTTTTATAGAATAAAAAAAAAAAACACCACACAAGTGAAGTCACACGACGAGTGTTTAACTTTTTCAGGCAATCAAAATATAGTATACTACTAACTATACTGGTGGTCAGTGTGGTCAGGTCACTAGTCAGTCACACTGGCAGTGGCACTCCTGCAGCAAAAGTGTGCACTGTTTAATTTTAATATAATATGTACTCCTGGCTCCTGCTATAACCTATAACTGGCACTGCAGTGCTCCCCAGTCTCCCCCACAATTATAAGCTGTGTGAGCTGAGCACAGTCAGATATATAATATATACATAGATGATGCAGCACACTGGGCTGAGCAGTGCACACAGATATGGTATGTGACTGTCTTGTACTCCTGGCTCCTGCTATAACCTATAACTGGCACTGCAGTGCTCCCCAGTCTTAGAGATGAGCGCCTGAAATTTTTCGGGTTTTGTGTTTTGGTTTTGGGTTCGGTTCCGCGGCCGTGTTTTGGGTTCGAACGCGTTTTGGCAAAACCTCACCGAATTTTTTTTGTCGGATTCGGGTGTGTTTTGGATTCGGGTGTTTTTTTCAAAAAACACTAAAAAACAGCTTAAATCATAGAATTTGGGGGTCATTTTGATCCCAAAGTATTATTAACCTCAAAAACCATAATTTACACTCATTTTCAGTCTATTCTGAATACCTCACACCTCACAATATTATTTTTAGTCCTAAAATTTGCACCGAGGTCGCTGTGTGAGTAAGATAAGCGACCCTAGTGGCCGACACAAACACCGGGCCCATCTAGGAGTGGCACTGCAGTGTCACGCAGGATGTCCCTTCCAAAAAACCCTCCCCAAACAGCACATGACGCAAAGAAAAAAAGAGGCGCAATGAGGTAGCTGTGTGAGTAAGATTAGCGACACTAGTGGCCGACACAAACACCGGGCCCATCTAGGAGTGGCACTGCAGTGTCACGCAGGATGTCCCTTCCAAAAAACCCTCCCCAAACAGCACATGACGCAAAGAAAAAAAGAGGCGCAATGAGGTAGCTGACTGTGTGAGTAAGATTAGCGACCCTAGTGGCCGACACAAACACCGGGCCCATCTAGGAGTGGCACTGCAGTGTCACGCAGGATGTCCCTTCCAAAAAACCCTCCCCAAACAGCACATGACGCAAAGAAAAAAAGAGGCGCAATGAGGTAGCTGTGTGAGTAAGATTAGCGACCCTAGTGGCCGACACAAACACCGGGCCCATCTAGGAGTGGCACTGCAGTGTCACGCAGGATGTCCCTTCCAAAAAACCCTCCCCAAACAGCACATGACGCAAAGAAAAAAAGAGGCGCAATGAGGTAGCTGACTGTGTGAGTAAGATTAGCGACCCTAGTGGCCGACACAAACACCGGGCCCATCTAGGAGTGGCACTGCAGTGTCACGCAGGATGTCCCTTCCAAAAAACCCTCCCCAATCAGCACATGATGCAAAGAAAAAGAAAAGAAAAAAGAGGTGCAAGATGGAATTGTCCTTGGGCCCTCCCACCCACCCTTATGTTGTATAAACAAAACAGGACATGCACACTTTAACCAACCCATCATTTCAGTGACAGGGTCTGCCACACGACTGTGACTGATATGACGGGTTGGTTTGGACCCCCCCCAAAAAAGAAGCAATTAATCTCTCCTTGCACAAACTGGCTCTACAGAGGCAAGATGTCCACCTCATCATCACCCTCCGATATATCACCGTGTACATCCCCCTCCTCACAGATTATCAATTCGTCCCCACTGGAATCCACCATCTCAGCTCCCTGTGTACTTTGTGGAGGCAATTGCTGCTGGTCAATGTCTCCGCGGAGGAATTGATTATAATTCATTTTAATGAACATCATCTTCTCCACATTTTCTGGATGTAACCTCGTACGCCGATTGCTGACAAGGTGAGCGGCGGCACTAAACACTCTTTCGGAGTACACACTTGTGGGAGGGCAACTTAGGTAGAATAAAGCCAGTTTGTGCAAGGGCCTCCAAATTGCCTCTTTTTCCTGCCAGTATAAGTACGGACTGTGTGACGTGCCTACTTGGATGCGGTCACTCATATAATCCTCCACCATTCTTTCAATGGGGAGAGAATCATATGCAGTGACAGTAGACGACATGTCCGTAATCGTTGTCAGGTCCTTCAGTCCGGACCAGATGTCAGCATCAGCAGTCACTCCAGACTGCCCTGCATCACCGCCAGCGGGTGGGCTCGGAATTCTGAGCCTTTTCCTCGCACCCCCAGTTGCGGGAGAATGTGAAGGAGGAGATGTTGACAGGTCGCGTTCCGCTTGACTTGACAATTTTCTCACCAGCAGGTCTTTCAACCCCAGCAGACTTGTGTCTGCCGGAAAGAGAGATCCAAGGTAGGCTTTAAATCTAGGATCGAGCACGGTGGCCAAAATGTAGTGCTCTGATTTCAACAGATTGACCACCCGTTAATCCTTGTTAAGCGAATTAAGGGCTCCATCCACAAGTCCCACATGCCTAGCGGAATCGCTCCGTGTTAGCTCCTCCTTCAATGTCTCCAGCTTCTTCTGCAAAAGCCTGATGAGGGGAATGACCTGACTCAGGCTGGCAGTGTCTGAACTGACTTCACGTGTGGCAAGTTCAAAGGGCATCAGAACCTTGCACAACGTTGAAATCATTCTCCACTGCGCTTGAGACAGGTGCATTCCACCTCCTATATCGTGCTCAATTGTATAGGCTTGAATGGCCTTTTGCTGCTCCTCCAACTTCTGAAGCATATAGAGGGTTGAATTCCACCTCGTTACCACTTCTTGCTTCAGATGATGGCAGGGCAGGTTCAGTAGTTTTTGGTGGTGCTCCAGTCTTCTGTACGTGGTGCCTGTACGCCGAAAGTGTCCCGCAATTTTTCTGGCCACCGACAGCATCTCTTGCACGCCCCTGTCGTTTTTTAAATAATTCTGCACCACCAAATTCAAGGTATGTGCAAAACATGGGACGTGCTGGAATTTGCCCATATTTAATGCACACACAATATTGCTGGCGTTGTCCGATGCCACAAATCCACAGGAGAGTCCAATTGGGGTAAGCCATTCCGCGATGATCTTCCTCAGTTGCCGTAAGAGGTTTTCAGCTGTGTGCGTATTCTGGAAACCGGTGATACAAAGCGTAGCCTGCCTAGGAAAGAGTTGGCGTTTGCGAGATGCTGCTACTGGTGCCGCCGCTGCTGTTCTTGCGGCGGGAGTCCATACATCTACCCAGTGGGCTGTCACAGTCATATAGTCCTGACCCTGCCCTGCTCCACTTGTCCACATGTCCGTGGTTAAGTGGACATTGGGTACAACTGCATTTTTTAGGACACTGGTGAGTCTTTTTCTGACGTCCGTGTACATTCTCGGTATCGCCTGCCTAGAGAAGTGGAACCTAGATGGTATTTGGTAACGGGGGCACACTGCCTCAATAAATTGTCTAGTTCCCTGTGAACTAACGGCGGATACCGGACGCATGTCTAACACCAACATAGTTGTCAAGGCCTCAGTTATCCGCTTTGCAGCAGGATGACTGCTGTGATATTTCATCTTCCTCGCAAAGGACTGTTGAACAGTCAATTGCTTACTGGAAGTAGTACAAGTGGGCTTACGACTTCCCCTCTGGGATGACCATCGACTCCCAGCAGCAACAACAGCAGCGCCAGCAGCAGTAGGCGTTACACGCAAGGATGCATCGGAGGAATCCCAGGCAGGAGAGGACTCGTCAGAATTGCCAGTGACATTGCCTGCAGGACTATTGGCATTCCTGGGGAAGGAGGAAATTGACACTGAGGGAGTTGGTGGGGTGGTTTGCGTGAGCTTGGTTGCAAGAGGAAGGGATTTACTGGTCAGTGGACTGCTTCCGCTGTCACCCAAAGTTTTTGAACTTGTCACTGACTTATTATGAATGCGCTGCAGGTGACGTATAAGGGAGGATGTTCCGAGGTGGTTAACGTCCTTACCCCTACTTATTACAGCTTGACAAAGGGAACACACGGCTTGACACCTGTTGTCCGCATTTCTGTTGAAATAGTTCCACACCGAAGAGCTGATTTTTTTGGTATTTTCACCTGGCATGTCAACGGCCATATTCCTCCCACGGACAACAGGTGTCTCCCCGGGTGCCTGACTTAAACAAACCACCTCACCATCAGAATCCTCCTGGTCAATTTCCTCCCCAGCACCAGCAACACCCATATCCTCCTCATCCTGGTGTACTTCAACACTGACATCTTCAATCTGACTATCAGGAACTGGACTGCGGGTGCTCCTTCCAGCACTTGCAGGGGGCGTGCAAATGGTGGAAGGCGCATGCTCTTCACGTCCAGTGTTGGGAAGGTCAGGCATCGCAACCGACACAATTGGACTCTCCTTGTGGATTTGGGATTTCGAAGAACGCACAGTTCTTTGCGGTGCTACTGCTTTTGCCAGCTTGAGTCTTTTCATTTTTCTAGCGAGAGGCTGAGTGCCTCCATCCTCATGTGAAGCTGAACCACTAGCCATGAACATAGGCCAGGGCCTCAGCCGTTCCTTGCCACTCCGTGTGGTAAATGGCATATTGGCAAGTTTACGTTTCTCCTCCGACAATTTTATTTTAGGTTTTGGAGTCCTTTTTTTACTGATATTTGGTGTTTTGGATTTGACATGCTCTGTACTATGACATTGGGCATCGGCCTTGGCAGACGACGTTGCTGGCATTTCATCGTCTCGGCCATGACTAGTGGCAGCAGCTTCAGCACGAGGTGGAAGTGGATCTTGATCTTTCCCTAATTTTGGAACCTCAACATTTTTGTTCTCCATATTTTAATAGGCACAACTAAAAGGCACCTCAGGTAAACAATGGAGATGGATGGATACTAGTATACAATTATGGACGGACTGCCGAGTGCCGACACAGAGGTAGCTACAGCCGTGAACTACCGTACTGTGTCTGCTGCTAATATAGACTGGTTGATAAAGAGATGTCGTAGTATGTATGTATGAAGAAGAAAGAAAAAAAAACCACGGTTAGGTGGTATACAATTATGGACGGACTGCCGAGTGCCGACACAGAGGTAGCTACAGCCGTGAACTACCGTACTGTGTCTGCTGCTAATATAGACTGGTTGATAAAGAGATGTCGTAGTATGTATGTATGAAGAAGAAAGAAAAAAAAACCACGGTTAGGTGGTATACAATTATGGACGGACTGCCGAGTGCCGACACAGAGGTAGCCACAGCCGTGAACTACCGTACTGTACTGTGTCTGCTGCTAATATAGACTGGTTGATAAAGAGATGTAGTAGTATGTATGTATAAAGAAGAAAGAAAAAAAAACCACGGGTAGGTGGTATACAATTATGGACGGACTGCCGAGTGCCGACACAGAGGTAGCCACAGCCGTGAACTACCGTACTGTACTGTGTCTGCTGCTAATATAGACTGGTTGATAAAGAGATGTCGTAGTATGTATGTATGAAGAAGAAAGAAAAAAAAACCACGGTTAGGTGGTATACAATTATGGACGGACTGCCAAGTGCCGACACAGAGGTAGCCACAGCCGTGAACTACCGTACTGTACTGTGTCTGCTGCTAATATAGACTGGTTGATAAAGAGATGTCGTAGTATGTATGTATAAAGAAGAAAGAAAAAAAAACCACGGTTAGGTGGTATACAATTATGGACGGACTGCCGAGTGCCGACACAGAGGTAGCCACAGCCGTGAACTACCGTACTGTACTGTGTCTGCTGCTAATATAGACTGGTTGATAAAGAGATGTAGTAGTATGTATGTATAAAGAAGAAAGAAAAAAAAAACCACGGGTAGGTGGTATACAATTATGGATGGACTGCCGAGTGCCGACACAGAGGTAGCTACAGCCGTGAACTACCGTACTGTGTCTGCTGCGACTGGATGATAAATAATGATATAAAATATATATATATATCACTACTGCAGCCGGACAGGTATATATATTATATAATGACGGACCTGCTGGACACTGTCTGTCAGCAGAATGAGTTTTTTATAGAATAAAAAAAAAAAACACCACACAAGTGAAGTCACACGACGAGTGTTTAACTTTTTCAGGCAATCAAAATATAGTATACTACTAACTATACTGGTGGTCAGTGTGGTCAGGTCACTAGTCAGTCACACTGGCAGTGGCACTCCTGCAGCAAAAGTGTGCACTGTTTAATTTTAATATAATATGTACTCCTGGCTCCTGCTATAACCTATAACTGGCACTGCAGTGCTCCCCAGTCTCCCCCACAATTATAAGCTGTGTGAGCTGAGCACAGTCAGATATATAATATATACATAGATGATGCAGCACACTGGGCTGAGCAGTGCACACAGATATGGTATGTGACTGTCTTGTACTCCTGGCTCCTGCTATAACCTATAACTGGCACTGCAGTGCTCCCCAGTCTTAGAGATGAGCGCCTGAAATTTTTCGGGTTTTGTGTTTTGGTTTTGGGTTCGGTTCCGCGGCCGTGTTTTGGGTTCGAACGCGTTTTGGCAAAACCTCACCGAATTTTTTTTGTCGGATTCGGGTGTGTTTTGGATTCGGGTGTTTTTTTCAAAAAACACTAAAAAACAGCTTAAATCATAGAATTTGGGGGTCATTTTGATCCCAAAGTATTATTAACCTCAAAAACCATAATTTACACTCATTTTCAGTCTATTCTGAATACCTCACACCTCACAATATTATTTTTAGTCCTAAAATTTGCACCGAGGTCGCTGTGTGAGTAAGATAAGCGACCCTAGTGGCCGACACAAACACCGGGCCCATCTAGGAGTGGCACTGCAGTGTCACGCAGGATGTCCCTTCCAAAAAACCCTCCCCAAACAGCACATGACGCAAAGAAAAAAAGAGGCGCAATGAGGTAGCTGTGTGAGTAAGATTAGCGACACTAGTGGCCGACACAAACACCGGGCCCATCTAGGAGTGGCACTGCAGTGTCACGCAGGATGTCCCTTCCAAAAAACCCTCCCCAAACAGCACATGACGCAAAGAAAAAAAGAGGCGCAATGAGGTAGCTGACTGTGTGAGTAAGATTAGCGACCCTAGTGGCCGACACAAACACCGGGCCCATCTAGGAGTGGCACTGCAGTGTCACGCAGGATGTCCCTTCCAAAAAACCCTCCCCAAACAGCACATGACGCAAAGAAAAAAAGAGGCGCAATGAGGTAGCTGTGTGAGTAAGATTAGCGACCCTAGTGGCCGACACAAACACCGGGCCCATCTAGGAGTGGCACTGCAGTGTCACGCAGGATGTCCCTTCCAAAAAACCCTCCCCAAACAGCACATGACGCAAAGAAAAAAAGAGGCGCAATGAGGTAGCTGACTGTGTGAGTAAGATTAGCGACCCTAGTAGCCGACACAAACACCGGGCCCATCTAGGAGTGGCACTGCAGTGTCACGCAGGATGTCCCTTCCAAAAAACCCTCCCCAATCAGCACATGATGCAAAGAAAAAGAAAAGAAAAAAGAGGTGCAAGATGGAATTGTCCTTGGGCCCTCCCACCCACCCTTATGTTGTATAAACAAAACAGGACATGCACACTTTAACCAACCCATCATTTCAGTGACAGGGTCTGCCACACGACTGTGACTGATATGACGGGTTGGTTTGGACCCCCCCCAAAAAAGAAGCAATTAATCTCTCCTTGCACAAACTGGCTCTACAGAGGCAAGATGTCCACCTCATCATCACCCTCCGATATATCACCGTGTACATCCCCCTCCTCACAGATTATCAATTCGTCCCCACTGGAATCCACCATCTCAGCTCCCTGTGTACTTTGTGGAGGCAATTGCTGCTGGTCAATGTCTCCGCGGAGGAATTGATTATAATTCATTTTAATGAACATCATCTTCTCCACATTTTCTGGATGTAACCTCGTACGCCGATTGCTGACAAGGTGAGCGGCGGCACTAAACACTCTTTCGGAGTACACACTTGTGGGAGGGCAACTTAGGTAGAATAAAGCCAGTTTGTGCAAGGGCCTCCAAATTGCCTCTTTTTCCTGCCAGTATAAGTACGGACTGTGTGACGTGCCTACTTGGATGCGGTCACTCATATAATCCTCCACCATTCTATCAATGTTGAGAGAATCATATGCAGTGACAGTAGACGACATGTCCGTAATCGTTGTCAGGTCCTTCAGTCCGGACCAGATGTCAGCATCAGCAGTCGCTCCAGACTGCCCTGCATCACCGCCAGCGGGTGGGCTCGGA
Source organism: Pseudophryne corroboree (assembly GCF_028390025.1). Taxonomy (NCBI): domain Eukaryota; kingdom Metazoa; phylum Chordata; class Amphibia; order Anura; family Myobatrachidae; genus Pseudophryne; species Pseudophryne corroboree. Next base: position 498,606,138 of record NC_086449.1, on the reverse strand, counting down.
ATTCTGAGCCTTTTCCTCGCACCCCCAGTTGCGGGAGAATGTGAAGGAGGAGATGTTGACAGGTCGCGTTCCGCTTGACTTGACAATTTTGTCACCAGCAGGTCTTTCAACCCCAGCAGACCTGTGTCTGCCGGAAAGAGAGATCCAAGGTAGGCTTTAAATCTAGGATCGAGCACGGTGGCCAAAATGTAGTGCTCTGATTTCAACAGATTGACCACCCGTGAATCCTTGTTAAGCGAATTAAGGGCTGCATCCACAAGTCCCACATGCCTAGCGGAATCGCTCCCTTTTAGCTCCTTCTTCAATGCCTCCAGCTTCTTCTGCAAAAGCCTGATGAGGGGAATGACCTGACTCAGGCTGGCAGTGTCTGAACTGACTTCACGTGTGGCAAGTTCAAAGGGCATCAGAACCTTGCACAACGTTGAAATCATTCTCCACTGCACTTGAGACAGGTGCATTCCACCTACTATATCGTGCTCAATTGTATAGGCTTGAATGGCCTTTTGCTGCTCCTCCAACCTCTGAAGCATATAGAGGGTTGAATTCCACCTCGTTACCACTTCTTGCTTCAGATGATGGCAGGGCAGGTTCAGTAGTTTTTGGTGGTGCTCCAGTCTTCTGTACGTGGTGCCTGTACGCCGAAAGTGTCCCGCAATTTTTCTGGCCACCGACAGCATCTCTTGCACGCCCCTGTCGTTTTTTAAAAAATTCTGCACCACCAAATTCAAGGTATGTGCAAAACATGGGACGTGCTGGAATTTGCCCATATTTAATGCACACACAATATTGCTGGCGTTGTCCGATGCCACAAATCCACAGGAGAGTCCAATTGGGGTAAGCCATTCCGCGATGATCTTCCTCAGTTGCCGTAAGAGGTTTTCAGCTGTGTGCGTATTCTGGAAAGCGGTGATACAAAGCGTAGCCTGCCTAGGAAAGAGTTGGCGTTTGCGAGATGCTGCTACTGGTGCCGCCGCTGCTGTTCTTGCGGCGGGAGTCCATACATCTACCCAGTGGGCTGTCACAGTCATATAGTCCTGACCCTGCCCTGCTCCACTTGTCCACATGTCCGTGGTTAAGTGGACATTGGGTACAACTGCATTTTTTAGGACACTGGTGAGTCTTTTTCTGACGTCCGTGTACATTCTCGGTATCGCCTGCCTAGAGAAGTGGAACCTAGATGGTATTTGGTAACGGGGGCACACTGCCTCAATAAATTGTCTAGTTCCCTGTGAACTAACGGCGGATACCGGACGCACGTCTAACACCAACATAGTTGTCAAGGACTCAGTTATCCGCTTTACAGTAGGATGACTGCTGTGATATTTCATCTTCCTCGCAAAGGACTGTTGAACAGTCAATTGCTTACTGGAAGTAGTACAAGTGGGCTTACGACTTCCCCTCTGGGATGACCATCGACTCCCAGCGGCAACAACAGCAGCGCCAGCAGCAGTAGGCGTTACACGCAAGGATGCATCGGAGGAATCCCAGGCAGGGGAGGACTCGTCAGAATTGCCAGTGACATGGCCTGCAGGACTATTGGCATTCCTGGGGAAGGAGGAAATTGACACTGAGGGAGTTGGTGGGGTGGTTTGCGTGAGCTTGGTTACAAGAGGAAGGGATTTACTGGTCAGTGGACTGCTTCCGCTGTCACCCAAAGTTTTTGAACTTGTCACTGACTTATTATGAATGCGCTGCAGGTGACGTATAAGGGAGGATGTTCCGAGGTGGTTAACGTCCTTACCCCTACTTATTACAGCTTGACAAAGGGAACACACGGCTTGACACCTGTTGTCCGCATTTCTGGTGAAATACCTCCACACCGAAGAGCTGATTTTTTTGGTATTTTCACCTGGCATGTCAACGGCCATATTCCTCCCACGGACAACAGGTGTCTCCCCGGGTGCCTGACTTAAACAAACCACCTCACCATCAGAATCCTCCTGGTCAATTTCCTCCCCAGCGCCAGCAACACCCATATCCTCCTCATCCTGGTGTACTTCAACACTGACATCTTCAATCTGACTATCAGGAACTGGACTGCGGGTGCTCCTTCCAGCACTTGCAGGGGGCGTGCAAATGGTGGAAGGCGCATGCTCTTCACGTCCAGTGTTGGGAAGGTCAGGCATCGCAACCGACACAATTGGACTTTCCTTGTGGATTTGGGATTTCAAAGAACGCACAGTTCTTTGCGGTGCTTTTGCCAGCTTGAGTCTTTTCAGTTTTCTAGCGAGAGGCTGAGTGCTTCCATCCTCATGTGAAGCTGAACCACTAGCCATGAACATAGGCCAGGGCCTCAGCCGTTCCTTGCCACTCCGTGTGGTAAATGGCATATTGGCAAGTTTACGCTTCTCCTCCGACAATTTTATTTTAGGTTTTGGAGTCCTTTTTTTACTGATATTTGGTGTTTTGGTTTTGACATGCTCTGTACTATGCCATTGGGCATCGGCCTTGGCAGACGACGTTGCTGGCATTTCATCGTCTCGGCCATGACTAGTGGCAGCAGCTTCAGCACGAGGTGGAAGTGGATCTTGATCTTTCCCTAATTTTGGAACCTCAACATTTTTGTTCTCCATATTTTAATAGGCACAACTAAAAGGCACCTCAGGTAAACAATGGAGATGGATGGATTGGATACTAGTATACAATTATGGACGGGCTGCCGAGTGCCGACACAGAGGTAGCCACAGCCGTGAACTACCGCACTGTACTGTGTCTGCTGCTAATATATAGACTGGTTGATAAAGAGATAGTATACTCGTAACTAGTATGTATGTATAAAGAAAGAAAAAAAAACCACGGTTAGGTGGTATATACAATTATGGACGGGCTGCCGAGTGCCGACACAGAGGTAGCCACAGCCGTGAACTACTGCACTGTACTGTGTCTGCTGCTAATATAGACTGGTTGATAAAGAGATAGTATACTCGTAACTAGTATGTATGTATAAAGAAAGAAAAAAAACCACGGTTAGGTGGTATATACAATTATGGACGGGCTGCCGAGTGCCGACACAGAGGTAGCCACAGCCGTGAACTACCGCACTGTACTGTGTCTGCTGCTAATATATAGACTGGTTGATAAAGAGATAGTATACTCGTAACTAGTATGTATGTATAAAGAAAGAAAAAAAAACCACGGTTAGGTGGTATATACAATTATGGACGGGCTGCCGAGTGCCGACACAGAGGTAGCCACAGCCGTGAACTACCGCACTGTACTGTGTCTGCTGCTAATATATAGACTGGTTGATAAAGAGATAGTATACTCGTAACTAGTATGTATGTATAAAGAAAGAAAAAAAAACCACGGTTAGGTGGTATATACAATTATGGACGGGCTGCCGAGTGCCGACACAGAGGTAGCCACAGCCGTGAACTACCGCACTGTACTGTGTCTGCTGCTAATATATAGACTGGTTGATAAAGAGATAGTATACTCGTAACTAGTATGTATGTATAAAGAAAGAAAAAAAAACCACGGTTAGGTGGTATATACAATTATGGACGGGCTGCCGAGTGCCGACACAGAGGTAGCCACAGCCGTGAACTACCGCACTGTACTGTGTCTGCTGCTAATATAGACTGGTTGATAAAGAGATAGTATACTCGTAACTAGTATGTATGTATAAAGAAAGAAAAAAAAACCACGGTTAGGTGGTATATACAATTATGGACGGGCTGCCGAGTGCCGACACAGAGGTAGCCACAGCCGTGAACTACCGCACTGTACTGTGTCTGCTGCTAATATATAGACTGGTTGATAAAGAGATAGTATACTCGTAACTAGTATGTATGTATAAAGAAAGAAAAAAAAAACACGGTTAGGTGGTATATACAATTATGGACGGGCTGCCGAGTGCCGACACAGAGGTAGCCACAGCCGTGAACTACCGCACTGTACTGTGTCTGCTGCTAATATAGACTGGTTGATAAAGAGATAGTATACTACTAATATTATATATACTGGTGGTCAGGTCACTGGTCACTAGTCACACTGGCAGTGGCACTCCTGCAGCAAAAGTGTGCACTGTTTTAATATAATATTATGTACTCCTGGCTCCTGCTATAACCTATAACTGGCACTGCAGTAGTGCTCCCCAGTCTCCCCCACAATTATAAGCTGTGTGAGCTGAGCAGTCAGACAGATATATAATATATAGATGATGCAGCACACTGGCCTGAGCCTGAGCAGTGCACACAGATATGGTATGTGACTGACTGAGTCACTGTGTGTATCGCTTTTTTCAGGCAGAGAACGGATATATTAAATAAACTGCACTGTGTGTCTGGTGGTCACTCACTATATAATATATTATGTACTCCTGGCTCCTGCTATAACCTATAACTGGCACTGCAGTAGTGCTCCCCAGTCTCCCCCACAATTATAAGCTGTGTGAGCTGAGCAGTCAGACAGATAATCAGATATATATAATATTATATATAGATAATAGATGATGCAGCACACTGGCCTGAGCCTGAGCAGTGCACACAGATATGGTATGTGACTGAGTCACTGTGTGCTGTGTATCGCTTTTTTCAGGCAGAGAACGGATTATAAATAAAACTGGTGGTCACTATCAGCAAAACTCTGCACTGTACTGAGTACTCCTAATGCTCCCCAAAATTAGTAAATCAAGTGTCTCTCTAATCTATTCTAAACGGAGAGGACGCCAGCCACGTCCTCTCCCTATCAATCTCAATGCACGTGTGAAAATGGCGGCGACGCGCGGCTCCTTATATAGAATCCGAGTCTCGCGATAGAATCCGAGCCTCGCGAGAATCCGACAGCGTCATGATGACGTTCGGGCGCGCTCGGGTTAACCGAGCAAGGCGGGAAGATCCGAGTCGCTCGGACCCGTGAAAAAAAACATGAAGTTCGTGCGGGTTCGGATTCAGAGAAACCGAACCCGCTCATCTCTACCCAGTCTCCCCCACAATTATAAGCTGTGTGAGCTGAGCACAGTCAGATATATAATATATACATAGATGATGCAGGCATGCAGCACACTGGGCTGAGCAGTGCACACAGATATGGTATGTGACTGAGTCACTGTGTGTACCGTTTTTTTCAGGCAGAGAACGGATATATTAAATAAAACAACTGCACTGCTGGTGGTCACTGTGGTCAGTCACTAAACTCTGCACTCTCTTCTACAGTATCAGCCTCAGGTCAATCTCTCTCTCTCTCTCCTAATCTAAATGGAGAGGACGCCAGCCACGTCCTCTCCCTATCAATCTCAATGCACGTGTGAAAATGGCGGCGACGCGCGGCTCCTTATATAGAATCCGAGTCTCGCGAGAATCCGACAGCGTCATGATGACGTTCGGGCGCGCTCGGGTTAACCGAGCAAGGCGGGAAGATCCGAGTTGCTCGGACCCGTGAAAAAAAACATGAAGTTCGTGCGGGTTCGGATTCAGAGAAACCGAACCCGCTCATCTCTAACACCAGCTATATGTATTTTTATATATATGCTAAAATGCTTAAATGTATACACTTATTAATGTACACATTAGTGGACAATGACTGAGGGAACATTCTGGTAACTCATTGTGCTCCATATTCAATCATCCAGTTGGGTGACTGCCAGTGGGTGGGGCATCACCTCAGGAGGGGTCATGTGACCTCTTTGGAGAGGGAGAGAAGAGCAGTCAGTCAAGGTGGGTACACACTGGTCGATATATCGGCCGTTCTCTTGAACGGCCGATATATCGAGGGTCCGTCGGCCAGTGTGTACTGCCGATACGTCTGTGAACTCCGTCGTTCACAGACGTATCGCGTCGACCCCGCAGCACAGCCGTCGGCCAATATATCTACTGATATATTGGCGCGTCGCTGTGTGTGTATGGGCGGTCGTACACATGCTGCGGCGGCCGGCGGTGATTGACAGCTGAACTGGGCGGGCGTGTGTACATGCCCGCCCAGTTCATGACGTCAGTCCCCGACAGATCGGGCAGTGTGTATGCACAGCACACTGCACGATCCGTCCATAGATATATCTGCCGATCAACTGATCGGCAGATATATCTTCCAGTGTGTACCCACCTTCAGAGCTGACAGCAGTCTACTGATCCCTCCCTTGAGTGCTCATCCTCCTGTGCCTGAGCTTCCACCCAAGCTGTAGACATCAGAGCTGTGAACTAGCGGCCAGGCACAGGGGGTGAAGCTGGAGAGGAAGCCGGGTACACATAAGGAGCTGTAAGGTCTCCATTGCAGAGTGAGGATCGGCGGCCATGTGTCCAGTGCAGAGTCCCCACTCCCCCTCCCCCCCGTCGGTGGCAGCAGAGTGTGCCCCAGCGCTGATAGCCAGGTGGCTGCCATGGTAACTGCTGTCCCCCTGAATGATGAGTTGGAGGAGGTAAAACAGACATTGACTGGAGATGGAGTCAGTGAGCTGGGTCTCCCTTACAGTGATGGTGTGAAGTAGCCAGCTGGGGGAATGTCCAAGGCCTCAGGCATGAGCATAGTCTGTCACTGGGAGAGATGGGAGGAGTTGGGGAAATGGCTGCAATAGTGACAGACAGGCAGCCACTGTTAAGAGCTATGCTGGGGTGGTGAGAAAGCTATCCCTGAACACACATACACCACTGCTGAGGGAGGAATATCGGGAGAGAGCATCCATTGACCACCAATAGGAGCTTAAGAAGTCGGGGAAGTGGCCAGTCTTTTATTTCTAAAGCTAGGCAATGTTTAAAGACAGCAATAGGAGCTGTAACTGAGCACATTACAGCAGACAAAGGCATGGTAACTGGTATGAGAGGAACATAGCTGCTGCAGCTGTCATAACACACTAAAGCAGTATGCTTTGAAACATGGAGGGATTGCTATGTCATTTAAACACAAAGCCACTGCTGCAATTATTATTTACAGCAAGTCTCTCCCACCACATCATCGTATATCACTAGTTCTTGTTTGGGGGATTTGGGATATAACCCCAGATTGTGAAGTAGCAGGCTGAACCCATTTTGAAGTGCCAAAATCCTCTACACATCTCTTCCATTTGTCACAGTATCTCGTTCACTGTAATTAGACAATTCACTACCTATCCTCGGAGACTATTATCATCATTTTTTGCATTTATTCACTCATTTGGGTCTCTGCTGATCACATACTTAGTGAATGAACTACACAGTAAATAGTGTTTATCAGTGAGAAGGGACCACACACTTCAATACACTAACAAATACACTTATAGTATAAATAACCTTTTGTGATAAAAATTTATATCATCCAATTACATCACTTCTGTACCACCCTATTATTCCAGACGCAATTGCAAAACCCCCCATTTTAATATTTCAGTCTAGTTACGCTGCTGTGTCCTGCACTGTACACTGCTGTGTCCATTTACAAATGACTGTGCTGTGTCCTTCTACAAGTGACTGTGTTGTGTTCTTCTACAAGTGGCTGTTCTGTGGCCATCTACAAGTAGCTGTGTTGTGTCCATCTGGGATCCGGTCTCTAGGTCGACAGTAACTAGGTCGACACTATCTAGGTCAACCACTATTGGTCGACAGTAACTAGGTCGACAGGGTTTCTAGGTCGACAGGGTCTCTAGGTCGACATGTTCTAGGTCGACTGGTCAAAAGGTCGACATGAGTTTTTCATGATTTTTTTCTTTTTTTGAACCTTTTCATACTTAATAATCCACGTGGACTATGATTGGAACGGTAATCTGTGTCGAGCGAAGCGAGGCACTTTGCCCGAAGTTCGCTCGCCATGCGAGGGGACACGGTGCACTAATTGGGGTTCCCGGTCTCTCTACGAAGTAAACGACACCCAAAAAACATAAACTCACGTCGACCTTTTGACCTGTCGACCTAGAACATGTTGACCTAAAGACCCTGTCGACCTAGAAACCCTGTCGACCTAGTTACTATCTACCTTCCATACCACACCTGTCCATCTACAAGCCGTGTCCAGTCCCCTTAGTCTGATTCTGGCACACAGTAGTGCTGCACTGTCTCTGCAGGTCATACTCCATCCACTGCATTTACATATATTCAGTGTGATTCCATATTGTCTGTTGCCTCCCGCCAGTCTCCGGGGGCAGGCCGAATCTCCCGGACCACTGGAGTGCCGAAAACGGCAGTCAGGGACCTTGGTCACGCCCCTCCCGCGAAGCTACATTCACGTCAAATAAAACTATGCCCATTTTGTGAGGCCACACCGGGTCCACCTTAGGTGAGTGGCGCCTCTGTCTGTACCCCAGTGCGTTTGTTCAAAAGCACCTCTATTAAAGGGAAAGTTTAGTACAGAAAAACATAAAATTGGCAACATGCCATTCACCACATACAGTGGCAAGGAAAGACTCAAGCCTTGGCCTTTATTTATGAGTGGTGGTTCTGCAACTGTCAGTGAGGCAACTTCTTCTGCCTCTCATGACGATGCAAGACTTTTTCCTCTTTTGCCTCCTTCCACAATTTCTGCACCATCTGCACATGAGGAGAGCAGTACAAGTAAAGCTGGTGATGAGGACATAATAGAAATTGAAGAAAGTTGTGTGGAAGTGGAAAAGGATGAGAGGGATATGTGTGTACTAATACTATCTGACACCGAGGATAAGGATGATGATGATGATGTCGTTTATGTAAATCAGCCACCAGTGGCTGCAGTTCTTGCCCGTGATAAAAACCAAAGCCATTGTGATGCCTGGGCATAAGACCAAAAAAGCCACCTCTTGGGTGTGGGATTATTTTTACCTAAATCCTGACAAAATTTGCGAAGGCACCTTCTCCATTTGTGAGGCCAAAGTTAATAGCGGTAGGAATGTTAGCCATCTAGGCAACTCCTCCATGTTACATAATTTGTGGAGAGTTAATGAAATTTATTTTACAAGATTATAATGTAATTAACACCCTCATCATCAACCTCCTCATTATTGATCTGAGGTAGTGCTTCCAAAATATTGTTTTGTGGGGGCCCAAACAAACCAAGCAATTCAGCCACAAATTGGCAGCCTCTTTAGCTCAATAGTTTAGTTTGTTAAACTGTGCATTCTTTTAAATATCCAACATAAAGTGGATGTGAGAGCCCAAGGACAATTCAATCTTGCACCACTTTTCTTATGTGTCACTGCTGTGTGTCAAGTTTTCATAGATGTGCTATAAACTGCCTTGTGTTTGTGCCGCATCTCTGATACTTAGCAACCAGTCAGCTGGCTTCAACCTTTTGCCTATACTGGATGAAAACAATATTGTGAGCTGTGGTGTCATCAAAATTGACTAGAAATTAATTTTATTGAGGTTAATAATACTGTATTAATAAAAAAGGCCGAAATATTTGATTTTTGGTTTTCTCTTACATCCTAGTGGGGTTCCATTTAGTACCATGGGGTATAGACGGGTCCACTAGGAGCCATGGGCACTTTAAAAATTTGATAGTGTGGGATGGCTCCTCCCTATATGCCCCTCCTACCAGACCCAGTTTAGAAAATGTGCCCGGAGGAGCCGGTCACGTTTATAGAAGCTCCTGAAGAGTTTTCTGCATTCATTTTATATGTTTGTTATTTTCTGGTAGGGCTGGTTGGCACCAGCCTGCCTGCTTTGTGGGACTTGGGGGGGGGGGGGCGCCCAACCTCTTGAAGGGTTAATGGTCCCGTTCCCTGCTGACAGGACACTGAACTCCTGAGGGAACAATTCGTAAGCCCCACCACGGCGAGCGTACATTCCCGCAGCATGCCGCCACCTCTAACAGAGCCAGAAGAATGAAGAGTGGTGAGTACCAAGCCGGCGTTCCGACTAGCAGGTCGCCAGCCATTATGGCGGCATTAGGGTACAGAGATGCACAGCTTCTAACCGGGGCAGAATGCATCTCCAGACACAGTACACAGCTGCATCTCAGTACACTTTATACAGTACCCACACTAGAAAAAACAGCCTTAAAACGTTTTTTCCTCCATTTTAAGCACCAGATTACCTCAGCCAGTATAAAAAAAGCGGGAAGACCGCGTGCCATTGAAGAGGTGGGGCCTTCACTATAAGCGGATTCAGCAGCTCACCAGCGCCATTTTCCCTCTGCAGTGGACACAGACGCTGACTGACAGGGATGTGCAGTTCCTCCGGAGAGACTCCAGATTACCTTAGCAGTACCAGGGGGTCATAGCAGGGGGGGCGGGAAATTATTAGTGTACTAAGTCCCCCTATCAGGGTACTAAGTCTGCGACCTGGCTAAGCTTGGCATTAGCGATAATGGCGCAGTAGGGGCTGGCTCCAAATAACTCTGTGTCTCCCTGAAGGACTCTTTGTGGGTTACTTGTGCTTAACCTTTTCGTGTGTGTGTGTGTGTGTGTGTGCTGTCACATTTAAATTATGTCAGGCAAAGGGTGTGTTTCTTGTACAGCGGAATGTTCCTCTTCACCAGGGGGCTCACTACTGGGTACTCAGGGCAGTGCACCTTCCCAGAATAGTGGGGCTGAATCGGAGGGGGTTAATTCCATTAAGGGGATGATCTCAAATATTTCTACAAAGCTATCCCGCAATGAGAAAGAGATGCAATACTTAAGACAGACTGTGGATGAGTTTATGAATAGAGACTCAGGCCCTCATTCCGAGTTGATCACTCGCTAGCTGCTTTTAGCAGCAGTGCAAACGCTAAGCCGCCACCCTCTGGGAGTGTATCTTAGCTTAGCAGAAGTGCGAACAAAAGGATCGCAGCGCTGCTACAAAAAAAATTTTGTGCAGTTTCAGAGTAGCTGCAGACCTACTCCTACCTTGAGATCACTTCAGACTATTTAGTTCCTGTTGTGATGTCACAAACACACCCTGTGTTCGGCCAGCCACTCCCCCGTTTCTCCAGCCACTCCTACGTTTTTATCTGGCACGCCGGCGTTTTTCCACACACTCCCCGAAAACGGTCAGTTACCACCCAGAAACACCCACTTCCTGTCAATCACTCAACGATCAGCAGTGTGACTGAAAAGCGTCGCTAGACCTTGTGTAAAACTACGTCGCGCGTGCGCAGTGCGCACCATACACATGCGCAGAAGTGCCAATTTTTAGCCTGATCGCTGCACTGCAAATGAAAGCAGCTAGCGATCAATTCGGAATGAGGGCCTCAGTCCCCAAACCAGCATCTCAATCCCCTCCCATTGGTCCGCAACAGTGATCTCTGGCCCATATCCTGCAGTCTGACTCTGACGCTGATGGGTCAGACATTGAGGAGGGTGAGGTGGATTTGGAGGGGGGATGCTACTCAGTTACAAGGAATAGAGGCACTTATAGAGGCTATCAGAGATGTTCTGCAAATTCCTGATAAGGTGTCAGAGGAGTGTGAGGAATCTAATTTTAATATAAAAAAGAAGTCCTCAGTCACTTTTCCTGCATCAAAAGAATTGAATACCCTGTTTGAAGAACCGTGGGTTAATCCTGATAAGAAATTTTAAATCCCTAAAAGATTGCTCTCATATTTTCCTTTTCCTCTGGAGAATAGGAAAAAATGGGAAAATCCAATGATAGCGGACGCATCAGTCTCTAGGCTGTCACAAAAAATTGTATTGCCTGTCCCTGGTGCAGTTTCCCTAAAAGTTACGGCTGATCGTAAAATTGAGACTACACTTAAAGCACTGTACACAGCTGCTGGGGTGGCCCAGAGACCCACTATTGCATGTGCCTGGATCACAAAAGCCATTGTTAAATGGTCAGGAAACCTAATTGAGGGGTTAGATTCCTTGTCTAGGGGGATGTTGTTTTACTCCTGCAGCATATACAGGACTCTGCAAACTTTATGGTGGAAGCCATAAAAGAGACTGGTTTGCATAATGCACGTACCACCTCTATGGCAATGTCAGCATGCAGGGGCTTGTGGCTACGCCAGTGGACTGCTGATGCAGACTCCAGGAAAGGTGTGGAAGGCCTACCATTCATAGGAGAGGCCTTGTTTGGAGACAAACTAGACAAATGGATCTCCAAAGCTACTGCGGCTAAGTCTACGTATCTTCCTTCCGCGGCTCCCCCAGCCAGGGAAGCTTATTCATCTTCAAATTTAGAGTCCTTTCGGACTGCCAAGTTTAAGGGAAAATCCAGAGGTGCTTCTACGGCCTCCAGAGGTGCAAGAGGTAAACCACGCAAACCAGCAACTGCAGGTGCTCAGGAACAGAGCTCAGGCTCTGTTTCCTCAAAGCCTTCAGCATGACCGTGAACCGCAATGCCTGGAGGACTGTCAGGTGGGAGCCCGACTACAATTCTTCAGTCACATCTGGTCAAGTTCATGCCAGGATCCCTGGGTCATAGATCTTATTTCCCAGGGCTACAGACTGGAGTACCAAGAGCTCCCACCTCACAGATTCTTCAAATCAGGCTTACCAGATTCAATAGAGGCAAATATAACTTTACAGCCGGCCATCCAAAAACTGGTACAGACTCAAGTCATTGTTCTAGTTCCACCTCATCTGCACAACAAGGGGTACTATTACAACTTGTTTGTAGTACCGAAGCCGGACGGTTCAGTACGACCAATTCTGAACCTCAAGTCCTTGAACCCGTTCTTAAGACTGTTCAAGTTCAAGATGGAGTCTCTGAGAGCGGTGATCTCAGGTCTGGAGGAAGGGGAATTCCTAGTGTCTCTGGATATCAAGTATGCATACCCTTGCATTCTGATCTGGTCGCCTCATCAGGCTTATCTATGGTTTGCACTGCAGGACTGTCACTACCAGTTCCAGGCCCTGCCATTTGGTCTCTCCACGGCACTGAGGGTGTTCACCAAGGAGATAAGCAGGGAGTGAACATAATAACATAATTCTGTACCTGGATGATCTTCTGATAAAGGCGCCGTCCAGGAAGAGGTTGCTGGATAGCATTGTTCTCTCAACCAAACTTCTCCAGGATCACAGGTGGATTCTGAAGCTTCCGAAATCTCATCTAGAGCCAACATGGAGGCTCCCATTCCTGGGAATGATACTGAACACGGAGTCGCAGAAAGTGTTCCTTTCATTGGAAAAGGCTTTGGTGATCCAGTCGATGGTTCGGATGTCCTGAAGCCAACCCGGATATCGGTGCATCTATGCATTCGCCTTCTGGGGAAAATGGTGGCCTCTTACGAGGCGCTTCAATATGGACGGTTTCACTCAAGACCCTTTCAGCTCGATCTGTTGGACAAATGGTCTGGATCACATCTTCACATGCACCAGAGAATCCGTCTGTTGCCAAAAGCCAGGATCTCCCTCCTGTGGTAGCTAAAGATTTCTCACCTCATGGAGGGTTGGAGGTGCGGAATTCAGTACTGGATCCTGTTAACCATGGACGCAAGCCTCAGAGGTTGGGGAGCAGTCACTCAGGGGGTGAAGTTTCAAGGAAGATGGTCACGTCAGGAAGTCATCCTTCCAATCAACATTTTGGAACTCAGGGCCATATACAATGCCCTTCTGCAGGCCTCACATCTTCTTCATAATCGGGCCATTCAGGTCCAGTCGGACAATGTGACGGCAGTGACGTACATATACCGACAGGGCCGAACGAAAAGCAGAGCAAAAATCTCAGAGGTGTCAAGAATTGTCCTCTGGGCAGAAAAAAATGCTGTGGCGTTGTCAGCGGTCTTCATTCTGGGAGTAGACAACTGGGAAGCAGACTTCCTCAGCAGACATGACCTGCACCCGGGGGAGTGGGGCCTTCACCCAGAAGTGTTCAGGTACTTGACACGTCGGTGTGGGATATCCACAAATCGACATGATGGCCTCTCATCATAAGAAGCTCATGTGAAATTGTTCCAGGTCGAGAGACCGACAGGCAGTAGCGGTAGACGCTCTGACGACTCCATGGGTCTATCAGATGGTGTACGTGTTTCCTACACTTCCTCTGATCCCAAGAATTCTCAAAAGAATAAAAAGGGAAAAGGTTCAAGCAATACTCATTGCTCCGGACTGGCCAAGAAGGGCCTGGTATGCGGACCTTCTGGAGATGCTCCTCGAAGATCCATGGCCTCTACCTCTACGCAAGGATCTTCTGTAACAGGGCCTGTTCATCTATCAGGACTTGCCGTGGCTATGTTTGATGGCATGGAAGTTGAACGGCTGATTCTAGCCAGAAGAGGGATTCCTAACAAAGTTATCCCGACTATGATCCAAGCCAGGAAGAGGGTAACATCTAAACATTACCACCGTATTTACAAGAAATACATCTCTTGGTGTGAGAGCAGAAAATATTCTGCTGTGGAATTTCACCTGGGACGTTTCCTGCAGGCAGATGTGGATGTGGCCCTACATCTGGGCTCCATAAAAGTCCAGATTTCACCCTTGTCTGTTTTCTTTCAAAAACAATTGTCTTCTCTCCTTGAGGTCCAAACGTTTTTGAAAGGTGTTCTGCGCATCCAACCTCCCTTTGTGCCTCCCACGGCACTTTGTGATCTCAATTTTGTGCTGCAGTTCCTCCAATCGGAGTGGTATGAACCATTACAGGAGGTGGACGTAAAATATGTTACGTGGAAGACTGTCACACTGTTGTCCTTTTCTTCAGCAAGTGTGTCGGAGCTGGGGGCTTTGTCTCACAAGAGACCCTATTTAATTTTCCATGAGGACCGAGCTGGACTTTCTTCCGAAAGTGGTGTCTGCGTTTCACGTAAACCAACCTATTGTGGTTCCGGTTATCACCGACACTTCCGCTACTTCAAAGTCTTTGGGTGTTGTGAGGGCTTTGAAGGTATGCTTAAAGAGGACAGCTCGTCACAGGAAATCCAACTCACTGTTCGTTCTATATGATCCCAATAAAATTGGGTGTCCTGCTTCAAAGCAGACAATTGCACGCTGGATCAGGTTCACTATTCAGCATGCTTATTCCACGCCAGGTTTGCCGGTTCCAAAATCTGTACAGGCCCACTCTACTAGGTCGGTGGGATCTTCCTGGGTGGCTGCCCGGGGTGTCTCGGCTTTACAGCTCTTCCAAGCGGCTACTTGGTCTGGTTCTAACACATTTGCTAAGTTCTGCAAGTTCGATACTTTGGCCTCTGAGGACCTTCAGTTTGGTCAATCAGTTCTGCAGGAACCTCAGCACTCTCCCACCCGGTTTGGGAGCTTTGGTACAACCCCATGGTACTAAATGGAACCCCAGTATCCTCAAGGACATAAGAGAAATAAGATTTTAATTACCTACCGGTAAATCCTTTTCTCGTAGTCCCTAGAGGATACTGGGGTTCCATTTAGTACCATGGGATATAGATGGGTCCACCATGAGCCATGGGCACTTTAAGAATTTGATAGTGTGGGCTGGCTCCTCCCTCTATGCCCCTCCTACCAGACTCAGTCTGGGAAACTGTGCCCGAAGAGACGGACATACTTTGAGAGAAAGATAGATAAAGATAGTGGTGAGATTCCGAACCAGCACACACAAAACAGAGGAAAGCTATGCTAACCCAACTTTAAACAGGAACAGCAACAATACTTAACCAAGTAACAGTGCAGGAAGAACGAAGCACCGGGTTGGCGCCCAGTATCCTCTACGGACCACGAGAAAAGGATTTACCGGTAGGTAATTAAAATCCTATTTTTTTGTCAATTAAAAAAAAACAGATGATGAATTAGAAGCAAAGCCAAAACCAAATCAAGCATAAATGGTCCAGCGCACATCTCTACTTCAAACTTCAGAATTATAGTGCTTTGGGACTTCCTTGTAATTGCAAGTTTTCCTTATTCCCCTCTTTCTCATAAAAAAAAACTGTTCCTTTACTCAATAAACGAAAAGTAAAAGTTTTTTGTTGGGTCAAGTGGGGATCAAGGACTTTAATTAAACATGAGTTATTGATAACATCTAATGAACACTAGTACATAGGTTTCTATTAAATAGTCATAGAACAATGGTCAGATGATGCTTTGGTGTGCAATATTCTTTTCTAATAAAGGTACTTTTGTATTAATTTTATTTTATGTTTCCGAATATATTTATTTTGACTTTAATTCATTCCTTAATGACAAAGGGACCAATTAATCCCTAGAGGTAATATTTAGTTCCACCTCCAGGTTTCATGATTATGTACAGTAGCTTTCAAAAGAGGGTTTCATTGTCTTCACATCTCTAGGCCTGGCCCAACCTATAGACCCCATCCCAAGCAAAACTTCACAGCATATGGGTATGGGACTGGCAAATAGCTCTAAGCTAGTTTGCGCTCAAATACTTGGGTTATGGAAGGAAAAGTATTTCAACAATTAGATGAAAAAAATATTGGTGGTTGGAATTACAAAAAAAAAAAAGTATAAAATTCTCATTACTTATTTTACAATGTGTATTTTATACCTCACACTTGTTAACATTTCCCAAACCTAATATGTTTTTCATCTAGATCATGATACATGGGGAAATAATAATGCAATGTATGTTTAGTAAAACTGAAATTCAATGAAAATCTAACATATCATTATCTTCATGACATCGCATTTTGTAAATTGTTTAAACAGTCCTCTATAATATCTCAGTTTAGTCATAGTCCAGCAATATAAATGGGCCATTATAAACATTATAACCCCCCTCTCAGAACTGAGTCACAGGTGAAACATTGGTTTACTTTCCTCTCAATATTCTTTATTACATGTATTTAAAGAACACGCACAACATAACAAACCGTGATAACATCTATGTTCTTGGGTGCTTTTTTCAAATGAAACACAGTAACTATTTCTAACTGAACAGCAGCAAACCTGTATCCTGGCCATGCACTCAACATTATTACTTTAGGGATGTTTTTTATGACATTATTTAGACGTTCATTTGAAATGTTTTATTTATTTATTTTTCTATAAATTAAGTACTTGAATTCTTTCCTTTCTTAGAGAGTCAATAACCAAACACTAGTCTGAATAAGGAGTGATACTTTCAGAGATTTGAGTACAGAATACTGGCAGTCAGGGTGTCGGGGCCAGAATAATAAAACCGGCATCCCGACTGCTTGAAATCCAACAGGGATGAAGGAGGCAGGTAATGCAAATCCTAACCCTCCCCCTAAACTTCCCTCCCCGCAGCCTAACCCTAACTCTCCCCAAACAGCCTAACACTAACCCTCCCGGTTTACTTACGTTTGGGATTCCAGCTGTCGGGATTCCAGCGTTGGCATTCTGAAAGCTGTCAGGATTGCAGAGTCGGTATTTTGACAGCTGTTGGGATTCCTATGCTGTTATTCTGACTGCTGGGACCCTGAACGCCTGGATCCCAACTTCATCCCCATTCACACACTTCCTTATATCAAATTTAAATGCATATCCTCCTGGTGTAGCATGTCTCTTCCTCTGTAGAATTCTGCCCACCTGTACTTTGTAATTGTTGTGCTTCTGCCTAGAATAATTCCCTGCTGTACAAACTACAAAGGAAAGTATAAGTGACTGGGAGCTGCTAGCTTTTATGACATGTGACAAACAAGCAGATGAGAAGGGGGAGCAACTATATTGAGTTTTGTGGTAAGTGGGTGAGGAGTGTGTGCCAATTGTATTGAGTGTGCATGGCAATTGGGTTAGTTGTGTTCGTGGCATATTGAGTATTTAGATATATTCATTTCTAAGGACTTTTTTTTTAGCATGTTTACGCTTCTTTCCTTGGGAGCTAATAAATAGCTGGTATATATGTCTGACCAATGTTTATTTAAACTTATTTCTGCAATTATATGAAACTGTATGGCATATACTGATGCTTAATTAAATTTCCCCACTTCTCTCCTCAGGGCTACAGAAGTTGTGATCCTTTATTCTTACCTGGTAGGTCTATTTTTATCCACTCGCTTCCTACTGGTGTTTATATGTTTCACCATATCTGAGTCAAATGAGTGGAAACGTGTGCCCTTGTGGGCTCGCTTCACTCACCATGCTTCAGGCTAGATGCCTCGCTCCCCTACCGCTGCGCTCGGCACAGGTTACTATTCCCAATCATAGTTTATGTGGATGGTAAATTATGAAAAAGCTGAATGATAAAGGCTTGTGCGGACCATATGTGGGTTGACCATTGGCATGTCGACCTTTTGACACTGTTGACCTTTTGCATGTCGACCATTTGGGTTCGACTTATTGATTGTCTTTTTAATCGATTTATCAACCATATACTGTGCGGTCTAACCTTCAATCTCGAGTACTCTGGTTTAGTTATAAATTATAGCTTTGAAAACACACAAGTGTGATTCACAGACGAATCAGAATCAAGCAATTTCATGGAGCTTCATGTAAACTAATCGCCCCATTTTTTTTAAACCAAATTATGGTGATAAAAAAACAAACATATGTAAGCTTACCTTCCCCCCCTAACCCTAATCCCTCTTTCCGGAGCCTAAAGCTAACCATCCTCCCCCCACGGCACCCTAACCCTAACTCTCCTCTGTGGTGTCTTAACCTAATTCCCCCCCTTCCCACAGCCTAACTCTATCCCTCCCCATCAGTGGCTAAACCTAACCCCCCCTCCCCACAGCCTAAACCTTACCCTCCTCCACTCAGCCTAATTCTATCCCTCCCCAGCAGTGCCTAAACCTAACCCCCCCTCCCCACAGCCTAAACCTAACCCTCCCCCACTCAGCCTAACTCTATCCCTCCCCAGCAGTGCCTAAACCTAACCCTCCTCCCGCAGTCTAAACCTAACCCTACTCCACTCAGCCTTATTCTATCCCTCCCCAGCAGTGCCTAAACCTAACCCCCCCTCCCCACAGCCTAAACCTAACCCTTCTCCGCAGTCTAAACCAAACCAACTCCCTCCACACACACTCCCCGAGCGACTTACCTCTCCGGTGGCCCAGCAAACATTAGTTTGGGATCCCGGCGGTCTGGATTCCGACACCAGTATTGTGATCCTAGTTGGGATGTGGACTCCGGCATTCCAGGTAGTGTTGGGATTGCGGCATCAGTATTTTGACTGCCGGGATCCCAACCGCTGGGATCCAGACTGGATTCTGGGAGAGCTGGTCAGCTTTACTGAAAATGGGGCATCATATCACCCCCATTTCCTGGTAGTGACAAAGCCTGGGTCTTTGTCTTCTAACGAAGACTTCCTGGCCTCGGCCACAGAGCTATGAGTGCAAATAACCTCAGGTGGACTCCGATGGCTGATGGTCTTGCAAATGATTCAATACTGCATCTTCAAATTTTCCCTCAGATTCCCCTGAATCGTGCCCTTTGACTGCAGCATATGGATGAATCCAATCTAGGACCAGCAAATCAGTCTATTGCATTTGGGCATTTGAGTCAGATTTTAGTGTGAAACACTTTTTTTTCTCTAAGTAAAATTGTAATTGAATTGTAAACACATATCATAGAACACAAATACATTTACAAGTTGTCTCTTGTTATATGATATTTATTTATCACAGCTGCAAAGGAAAAAAATACCACCTAGTGCTTGTTTAAAGTTTTATAAGAAATATTTTACATTTTTGACCGAAGAATGGAAAGAGTACTGGGCTTTTCAATAAAATATAATAAGTTGCATTACATGTTATTTTTTCTGATTTTTTGTCAATGACTAAAGAGAATTTTGTATTTACAGCCATCCAGTAAATACATTGCCATCATGAATGTCATTCTTGCACAGTTTGTTTCAGATACTATGTGTTAAAGATATGACTTTCTATAGTAATAGTCAGTGTATAATAAAAGCAATTAAAATGTAAGTATAGGTTCGAGGAATCCATTATGCCTAAAAGCAGTATGAAACAAGAACAGATATCCAGACATGGAGACTATAAATGCTAAAAACCTGGCCTATGCTATTTTCTACCATTATTAAATACACTGATAGTTTAACACACACACACACACACACACACACACACACACACACACACACACACACACGTATGTAGGGGCATAACTAGAACTTTGAGGGCCCCATAGCAAAATCTTGAAAAGGCACCCCTGCCCCACGCCATTGTCACTACAATGCCCTTAGGGGAGCAGGAGAGAGAGAGAGAGTGTAAGGGGAGTGAGAGACAATGAGGGTGTTAGGGGGAGAGAAAGAGAGAGAGGGGTCAGGGAGAGAGAAAAAAAGGGTGATGGGAATACAGAGAGAAAAAGGGATGAGAGGGGAAGAGAGAGGGTGGCATCAGGGAGAGAGAGAGGGTGTCAGAGAGGGAGGGAGAGCGAAAAAGGAGAGCAGTAGAGAGAGAGTGTCAGAAAGAGACAGACAGACAGAGAGAGAATGAGAGAGAGAGGGTGTCAGGGAGAGAGACACACACACTATCAGGGAGGGGGAGAGACACAGTGCCAGACAGAGAGGAGGGGAGGGAGAAACAGTGCTAGGAAGAGAGAGAGAGAGAGAGGGAGCGAGGGAGAGAGAGAGACAGTGTCAGGGAAGGGAGGGGTAGACAGACAGTGTCATGGGAGAGAGAGGGAGAAAGAGAGAGTGCCATGGAGATAGTGTCAGAGAGAGTGGGAGAGAGAGACATTATCATGGAGAGAGAGTGTCAGGGGGAGAGAGGGAGAGAGAGATAGTGTCAGGGAGAAAGAGAGGGAGGGAGAGACAGGGCCAGGGAGAAAAACAATGTAAGGGCATGAGAGAGGGAGAGACAGTGCCAGAGAGAAAGAGAGAGAGAGAGACAGTGTGAAAGGGAGGGAGAGAGACAGTGTCAGGGAGAGACAGTTTCAGAGAGAGATTGTCAGGGAGAGTGTCAGGAAGGGGGTGAGGGAGAGAGAGACAGTGTCAGAGAGAGCAAGAGAGAGTAAAGCAAGAGACAGTGTCAGGGAGAGAGCAGGAGGAGAGAGAGAGAGAGAGAGAGAGAGAGAGGGAGCAAGCAGGAGATACGTTACCTGCTACAGCAGACTCACAGATGATGCAGTGGTCTGATGTGATGGGGACAGGCACTTCACTACATTAAGCCCCACCCCCTAAATAACCGGGAATCTTTGCACTGCTGCTCTCCTGCTGGTGCTCGGAGCTGGCCAGGCAGGGCCGCACCCACCCCCTGCCACATCCTCCACACGGCTGCAGGGTGTTCATCCCATGGTCAGGGTTTAAGGGGGGTGGCAGGCCTTAGAGGCAGTCCATGACTGGGTGCAGAGGGAGCAGTGAGCCCTGGAAGCAGCCAGGGCCCCATAGCAGCTGCACCCTCTGCACCCACGGTAGTTAAGCCACTTGTATGTATGTATGTATGTATGTATGTATGTATGTATGTATAATACACTGAGTCATGCAGTCATGTGTCTAAAATATTGCAGGATGGTAATTGGTTTTGGGCTATCATAGTCTTCTATTATGTTTCATCACATTTCAACAAATGATGCATATGAGGTGAGAAACAGACAGGGGATTTAGTGTAGACCTTGTTCTGACTGGGAAACTACATAAGAGTTACCATGGATATAGAGAGCCAGATCATATATCATGTAAGAGTGGAAGAAAATAGACAAAGCTAAATATCAAGATAATGTCTCCCCATTAGATTTATTGATGGCAAGGGCAATGTTAGAGTGTGTAGCAGAGCTGTACCTAAACATTTTGGTGCCCTGGGTGAAAGAGAGCCTGGCCCATCACCACCCCTTTCCCTTATGTATAGCTTCAAATATGTATTAGACTTAAATAGAAACACCCTTCACAGTATATAATACATTTAATGATTTTGTCAATTGTAACCTTGCACTCCCAAAACTCCCCACTCCTTCTATAATATAGTTAATTATTTTGTCATGTGTGTCCACCCCAAATCCACTCCCCACTCTTTGTATAATGAAAATAATACACATTACAATGAACAATATATTTAATGATATTGGGGCTAATTCAGAGATGGACTCAGCTGCATGTCTGTATGCAGTGGTCGTGTGCATCTACTCTGCACATGTGCACTGGCTTCAATGCGCGTGCGTGACCCTTTTCCTTGAGGCCGCATCCTGAAAGGATGCTTTGCAGGCATGGCAGGCTGAATGGGGGGCGTGTCGGGTTCGTTTTTGGGGTGGCTGCGTGACATCACACACAGCCGATCTGATTAAAAAAATGGCAGAGGGCCACCTGACAGTGCAGCCAGGCTGCCCTGCCAGGGGTCAACTTTAATTCAATGTGTCCACAATTACATTGCAGATGCATCGTGAGGTGGTGCCACGCTCATGCTGCGCGGTCCTCAGGGGTGTATCTAGGGGTCCAGGCGCCCCTGGCAAACAGAGGGACTGGCGCCCCCCATATTTGAAATAGGGAAGGTACATGTGCAAAAAAGGGACATGATCTTCTGGGAAAGGGGCATGACCATACAATAGTTCCCTTTAATTAAAATTACGCTACACAGTAGTAACCCTTATACACATCATGCCCACACAGTAGCAGTTCCCTTTACACATTATGCCCACACAGTAATTCTTATAACACTGAGGAGACATCAGCATTGCCTGGCATGGCTGAGAGGGCAATGCCACCCAAGGCTAGGTAGTATAATCAAATAGTAGTGCAAAGAGGTGCAGTGCAGTGCACTACACAGTGGTGCAAGTAAAAAAAATCCTTAGTGGTACTGTGTGCCACAGGCGAAGGCCAAAAAATGGGTGTGGTAACATGCCACATGGGGCATGGCCAATGAAAATGGGGGCGTGATACACATATGACCCCAATAGTGCAGTGCCAGATACACATATGCCCCCAATAGTGCCAGATACACACATGCCCCCACAGTTTGAGATACACATATGCCCCCACAGTGCCCAATATGCCCCCACAGTGCCAGATACACTGCTACCATAGTCCCCATCTTCCTCCCAGCACATAGCCATAGTCCCCTCCCAGTAAATAGCCATAGCCCCCACCTCTCCAAGCAATAGCCATAGTTCCCTCAGCACATACTGTTGCTGTAGTCTCCACCTCTCCCAACACAGTCATACAGTAGTCCCCACCCCCTCCCATCACATAACAATAGTCCCTGCCAGCATAGATAGCCATAGTCCCCCTCCCTGCACATAGCCCCTCACCTCCCCAAGCACATAGCCATAGTCCCCATCCCCCTCCCAGCACATAGCTGTACACTGCCCTTAGCACATAGTAGTAGTAGTCTACTCCACTCCCAGAACATACATAGCCTCCTCACACAGCACAAAGCCCTAGTCCCCACCCCACAACATCCGAGCAGATAGCCGTACTGTCTGGCAATACCTGCTGTGCCAAGCTGCCTGAGATGGAGGGATGAAGATCGCTCAGCAGGCAAGAGTTGGTACCGGTGTCCTGCACCGCACCAAACTACATGAAGAAACTGAAAATAAACTACAGCTCCCAGCAGCCCTTGCTGCCGGGAGCTCCCGACAGCAAGGGTTGCTGGTAGTTGTAGTATATTTTCCGTTCCTTCCCTGTAGTATATTGTGGTGCTGGACACCGGTGCCAGCTCCTGCCTGCTGAGCAATCCTCCGCCCTCCATCCCAGGCAATGCACAGGCAGCTCGGCACAGCAGGTATTGTTAGACACTATGGCTTAAGGGACTCCACCCGCACCCATTGGCCAAGGGTGGCACCGTCGAGCGGCACCCCCTGCTCGGCTGGCGTCCCTGGCGAGTGCCATCTTGGCCAATGGATATATACGCCCCTGGCAGTCCTGTCCTGTGCTGGCCGGCCCCCAGCATTTAAGGCGATGGATGCAGATCTTCCTGCATATCCAGTGATCTGTGTCCATCTCTGAATAACCCCCATTATCACTTGCAATGCTGTTCTATTTTTTCATTTCTCCACTCTGGCTGGGATTGGGTGGGCTGGACTATGGTGTTCCTCTTTTGTAGCTCCTGCAGGCAAAAAGATGCAGCACCTAAAATTCTTGTATAATGAGAAGTCATGACCTGTCATTCCACAGTTTTACTAGCGTGGCACCAACCCAGTACACCGGAAGGACAGGGTGCCAGTGGGGACAGACCGGAAAGGTACAGGTTTGGGATATGCAAGTGTATCAAGGGCACCTGCTACAATGTATTATAGAACGGCAACTTCCCCTTCTGTCCCTACTGACATCTTGCCTTATACCACTTACAGATATGTCAACACGCATCTTTGCTGCAGTCTCGCCAAACAGCCCCTCTTGGCTTCTTTTTTTGCTGAAAATGCATCTTAGTCGCAATGCAAGCAGACTGTGTTGATTAATTAAATATATGACCCTTGAATATCTTTGTGCAAATGAGGCTCTGAATTTGTACATGAAGTGCTACAATATAGCAACTGCAGTTTTTTTTCCAATACAAGTTCTATTCTGCTCCGTTTACAGTCTCATTCACACACAATACAGTAGTGTCATATATCAAATTAATCAGCACAATCTCCTCACACATCCTAGTCGGCTTTCTTACGCCAGGCATCTCTTGATTCATAGCTTATTGAGGCTGGTTGTTAGGACACATCCGTACATTAGAATAATAATTAATGCTGAGCCTATCAACAAACTATGTAAATGAATATACTGTGCAGCTAAACAACTAACCACTAGGTACAGTGCACTATGCAACTCACTTGTACCAGAACAATCCCACAATAAGGAGACACAACAATAGAATACAATACATATTATATGTACATACATACATACATACATACATACATACAAACAAACAACATCTCAACAGAGAATCAATAAAGCAAGTGCACAATGCAAAGGGAACCTGACATTAGGATCTCATCAGATGAGGTAGGAAGGATATATAGGAAAACCTCTGGGCATGAGCACTTCACACACCAATAGGGCAGAAAAATAAGTAAGTGGGAAAATGAGCTGAAAGTTGAAAAAATAGATAAATCAAATTAATTGTTCTAGCTCCCTGGTGCTATTGGACTTCCCAGGTGGTCCAATTGGGAACAAACCTGATGTGTGCGGCTGGGGTAGAGTTGACTCAGATAAATGTGTCAGGAACAATTTCAGTCATTGTTTAGCAAAGGATCTTTGCTACATGGTTGCGTTTGTGTTGGTACGGTACTTCTGCATTGTGGCTAGACGTAGAGGTGATATGTATTATATGCACCTCCCATTTTCTAAGTGACACATCCAGTAACCATTGAGATGTATCTGCCATTTCTTTAGTCCCAAGCTTGTCCAGGTGTCCATTGTTCATTGATTGTACTGGGCTGGTCCTCGCCTTATCTCCTATTGGTCCTGCACTGCATAAATATAGAATACATATTCACTTTAGTGCTAAATTTATTGCCTACTGACAATGAGATCCCTCTGCTGCGTATTACTACTCCTGTTGCCGACCCAAATTGCTTTCACACTTTTTAATGTTCTGGTCTTGGCCTGTCTACCAGATTCCCTCTCTGCCTCCTACCTGCCACGAACTTGACTGTGACCCATTTATCCTGCTTGTCATCTGCACTGATTTCTTGCCTGTACCTGTAGTACATCTCAGTCTCAGCCCTTGTCTGCTTCATAGTTGTACCTATCAGTATAATGCTAAATTTCTGCGGCTGGGTCAATAATGTGGTGATCCCAAATTGACTTGCAGCAGCTGGTTCTCATTGGATCAAAGCAAATCTCCTCAGATTTGCTTGGTGCAGGGCCAGAGAGAGTCACTGCTTCTGAAACGGCATGGGACTTACTATTTTCCATCCCCGGAACAGGGGTAAGTGATTCTCTGCCACCAGCCGACTCTCCATGTTTATGCAAAGAAGGTTATACCCAGAGATATTCGAGTGCTATGAAATGAGGTGCCCTGCTAAGCAGCAGCCAATTTATAGAGGGAAGTCACTCCCAATGTAACAGCAACACAACAAAAAGAAGAGGCGAGGCTGCACTCCAGGAGGAAAGAACAATTAATTACACTAAGTGTGTCAAATTTAAAACAATTTATTAAAAACAATATCCTGTGCAATAATTATTATACCACATGAATTCATGTAATTCTAAAAGGGAATGGTTTACCCGATATATTGGGTCAGGACATATAGTCCAGGCCCAATTTCCATATAGCATATAGTGTAATGCAATGCAGGGGATCCGTTCCAAATGGTGCCCTTAAATGAAATGAAAATCCAGTAAAGGTCCAATTTAGAGAGTCTTTTGTAAAGTTAGAGAGTCCAATATTTCTTCCATACACCGCTAGAGGATTATAGAGCATGTCCCATATATAGGTGAGTACCTCATGCAATACGGTGATTAGGTGTTGCCTCTCTATGACTCCTCTGGATGGCTGGTAGATGGCGAGGGCTTGTTCGGATCCAAATAGAGATTGTCCTGTTCCTTTGAAAAAGCTGCAAGCCTTATGCAGCGAAACGCTGTGTAATTAATTGTTCTTTCCTCCTGGAGCGCAGCCTCCCCTCTTCTTTTTGTTGTGTGACTCTCCACATTTAACCCACCTATTAAAGAGGGAAGGGGAATATAAAGAGGGTTTACAATATAAGCGCAACTGCGTTTAACCACCATAAATACAAGGTCCGGATGTAATGAAGTCTGAGTTGGCAGGAGGTGTGGGTTCCCGGACAAACTTGAACATTTTTTTTAAAGTGGCAATCACGTACAAGGCAAAACCTTGCAATGTAAATGATTGTAGCTTTAAAAAAACATTTGCGTTCAGACAGGAACCCACACCTCCGGCCAACTCAGACTTCATTACATCCGGCCCTCAGAGTGAAAATTCTCCTAGGTACTCAGAATAGAGAGGTAAGTACAGATGAAAAAGACTCAAGTCATAGGTGCCCAGTTTCTACTTTTACTGTTTGTCAGGTGACATTCAACAGAAAATAATTGTGCCAGATCACACTATTCAGTGAGTGAAAGAAATTTAGCAATTGTAACATTCAGCTATAATTATATATGTATATACCCGCCAATAGTGTTCAAGTGATTATAGTGCAGCATTGAAAAGACTAAAAACAGCATGTGCTTTAAAGATTTAAAACAGTATCTCTTACTGTATGTGCATCATTGAAAAGACTTAAAACAATGTGCTGAAAAGCAGTTAATGATATATGAGAGTATCATATTCCACATAGGTTAAAGTATAATTGCAAAGTCTGCATTTGCTTTTGGTTGGACTTGTATTGTCATATCCAGATTCATGGAGATCCAGCCAATGAGTGTACATGAATAGACAAATGCCTGTGGTCCATGTTGAAGTGTGGTCCTGCCATGCATGTAGTTGGATTCCCTTTGCCCAATGCATGCCTCTTCTATACCAATTTGTTTACAGTCACTGCTGTGGCAAGACCAAAATATGTCCTTGGTGATTTGTTGCAGTCCTGGCATAAAATACTGCCTGCACAGCCAATAGTGAGTCCTGAGTCAAGCATTTTGATGTGATACCACATGGAACTCCTTATATAGGTATGCATACCAATAAATAACACTATATGGACCCCAGCTGTGCAGAAACTTTTGTATGATGGCCTTGAGTCTTTCCTGCTTCCATATGGAGAGCTAGTATCCATCTTGGCTTCATTCCTTTATGCTCTTGAGACTTGGCCTTTTCTTCTGTCTTTGTACAAGACCATAGGAATGGAGCTATAATTTGCGGGACATCAAAAATCTCACGAGAAATTTGGACAGGTTGTATGCATTCCCATTGCTTTCACCAGGTCAGTGCTGAATTTGGAAGCCATCACTAGGGGATGTTTTCAAATTGTGCCATTATCAGGATATACATAAAAATATTCACCACTACCGAGACTACACATAAAAGTTCCATCTTGAAAAAGATGTAAATGGCTCTTCTAGACCTCCTGAAAGCTCTGGCTTTTGCAGATGATCGATGTTTCCGGAACATGTGGCACCTAGGCCAACATTTCTTCCAATCCTTGATAGCTTCCTTCCATGTAGACAATTAATGGCTTCAAATATTCCAAAAACACTGTGGCCTTTGTTAACTCTTCAGTTGGATGGACATAGCTTCCTGCTGATCTCTCAATACCTCTGTCTTGTTCCAAGTTCAAGTAGGGATCATTCACAGCATATCATGAAGTGACCTGTCATCTTGGTATAGTTTTGATAAATCTCCAATAGTATCCCACCAGTCCATGAAAAAAATGCAATTCTATCAATATTCTGTGCATCTTGCAAATCTCCTTGCCCATCATGGACCTCACTCCATCTCTTGACAAGAGGTATCTCAGGTAGGGATGTGAAGGCAGGGTAGGCAGAGCTGCACCTGTCATACTCCAATGAAAATAACAGATTTGTCCACTGATCTTTGTTATAATTGACAGTATAACACAGTCTGTGCTAGAGATGAGCGCCTGAAATTTTTCGGGTTTTGTGTTTTGGTTTTGGGTTCGGTTCCGCGGCCGTGTTTTGGGTTCGACCGCGTTTTGGCAAAACCTCACCGAATTTTTTTTGTCGGATTCGGGTGTGTTTTGGATTCAGGTGTTTTTTTAAAAAAACACTAAAAAACAGCTTAAATCATAGAATTTGGGGGTCATTTTGATCCCATATTATTATTAACCTCAAAAACCATAATTTCCACTCATTTTCAGTCTATTCTGAATACCTCACACCTCACAATATTATTTTTAGTCCTAAAATTTGCACCAAGGTCGCTGGATGACTAAGCTAAGCGACACTAGTGGCCGACACAAACACCTGGCCAATCTAGGAGTGGCACTGCAGTGTCATGCAGGATGTCCCTTCCAAAAAACCCTCCCCAATCAGCACATGACGCAAAGAAAAAAGAGGCGCAATGAGGTAGCTGACTGTGTGAGTAAGATAAGCGACCCTAGTGGCCGACACAAACACCGGGCCCATTTAGGAGTGGCACTGCAGTGTCACGCAGGATGTCCCTTCCAAAAAACCCTCCCCAATCAGCACATGACGCAAAGAAAAAAAGAGGCGCAATGAGGTAGCTGACTGTGTGAGTAAGATTAGCGACCCTAGTGGCCGACACAAACACCGGGCCCATTTAGGAGTGGCACTGCAGTGTCACGCAGGATGTCCCTTCCAAAAAACCCTCCCCAATCAGCACATGACGCAAAGAAAAAAAGAGGCGCAATGAGGTAGCTGACTGTGTGAGTAAGATTAGCGACCCTAGTGGCCGACACAAACACCGGGCCCATTTAGGAGTGGCACTGCAGTGTCACGCAGGATGTCCCTTCCAAAAAACCCTCCCCAATCAGCACATGACGCAAAGAAAAAAAGAGGCGCAATGAGGTAGCTGACTGTGTGAGTAAGATTAGCGACCCTAGTGGCCGACACAAACACCGGGCCCATTTAGGAGTGGCACTGCAGTGTCACGCAGGATGTCCCTTCCAAAAAACCCTCCCCAATCAGCACATGATGCAAAGAAAAAAAGAGGCGCAATGAGGTAGCTGACTGTGTGAGTAAGATTAGCGACCCTAGTGGCCGACACAAACACCGGCCCATTTAGGAGTGGCACTGCAGTGTCACGCAGGATGTCCCTTCCAAAAAACCCTCCCCAATCAGCACATGACGCAAAGAAAAAAAGAGGCGCAATGAGGTAGCTGACTGTGTGAGTAAGATTAGCGACCCTAGTGGCCGACACAAACACCGGGCCTATTTAGGAGTGGCACTGCAGTGTCACGCAGGATGTCCCTTCCAAAAAACCCTCCCCAATCAGCACATGACGCAAAGAAAAAAAGAGGCGCAATGAGGTAGCTGACTGTGTGAGTAAGATTAGCGACCCTAGTGGCCGACACAAACACCGGGCCCATTTAGGAGTGGCACTGCAGTGTCACGCAGGATGTCCCTTCCAAAAAACCCTCCCTAATCAGCACATGATGCAAAGAAAAAAAGAGGCGCAATGAGGTAGCTGACTGTGTGAGTAAGATTAGCGACCCTAGTGGCCGACACAAACACCGGCCCATTTAGGAGTGGCACTGCAGTGTCACGCAGGATGTCCCTTCCAAAAAACCCTCCCCAATCAGCACATGACGCAAAGAAAAAAAGAGGCGCAATGAGGTAGCTGACTGTGTGAGTAAGATTAGCGACCCTAGTGGCCGACACAAACACCGGGCCCATTTAGGAGTGGCACTGCAGTGTCACGCAGGATGTCCCTTCCAAAAAACCCTCCCCAATCAGCACATGACGCAAAGAAAAAAAGAGGCGCAATGAGGTAGCTGACTGTGTGAGTAAGATTAGCGACCCTAGTGGCCGACACAAACACCGGGCCCATTTAGGAGTGGCACTGCAGTGTCACGCAGGATGTCCCTTCCAAAAAACCCTCCCCAATCAGCACATGACGCAAAGAAAAAAAGAGGCGCAATGAGGTAGCTGACTGTGTGAGTAAGATTAGCGACCCTAGTGGCCGACACAAACACCGGGCCCATTTAGGAGTGGCACTGCAGTGTCACGCAGGATGTCCCTTCCAAAAAACCCTCCCCAATCAGCACATGACGCAAAGAAAAAAAGAGGCGCAATGAGGTAGCTGACTGTGTGAGTAAGATTAGCGACCCTAGTGGCCGACACAAACACCGGGCCCATTTAGGAGTGGCACTGCAGTGTCACGCAGGATGTCCCTTCCAAAAAACCCTCCCCAAACAGCACATGACGCAAAGAAAAATAAAAGAAAAAAGAGGTGCAAGATGGAATTGTCCTTGGGCCCTCCCACCCACCCTTATGTTGTATAAACAAAACAGGACATGCACACTTTAACCAACCCATCATTTCAGTGACAGGGTCTGCCACACGACTGTGACTGATATGACGGGTTGGTTTGGACCCCCCCCAAAAAAGAAGCAATTAATCTCTCCTTGCACAAACTGGCTCTACAGAGGCAAGATGTCCACCTCATCATCACCCTCCGATATATCACCGTGTACATCCCCCTCCTCACAGATTATCAATTCGTCCCCACTGGAATCCACCATCTCAGCTCCCTGTGTACTTTGTGGAGGCAATTGCTGCTGGTCAATGTCTCCGCGGAGGAATTGATTATAATTCATTTTAATGAACATCATCTTCTCCACATTTTCTGGATGTAACCTCGTACGCCGATTGCTGACAAGGTGAGCGGCGGCACTAAACACTCTTTCGGAGTACACACTTGTGGGAGGGCAACTTAGGTAGAATAAAGCCAGTTTGTGCAATGGCCTCCAAATTGCCTCTTTTTCCTGCCAGTATAAGTATGGACTGTGTGACGTGCCTACTTGGATGCGGTCACTCATATAATCCTCCACCATTCTTTCAATGGTGAGAGAATCATATGCAGTGACAGTAGACGACATGTCCGTAATCGTTGTCAGGTCCTTCAGTCCGGACCAGATGTCAGCATCAGCAGTCGCTCCAGACTGCCCTGCATCACCGCCAGCGGGTGGGCTCGGAATTCTGAGCCTTTTCCTCGCACCCCCAGTTGCGGGAGAATGTGAAGGAGGAGATGTTGACAGGTCGCGTTCCGCTTGACTTGACAATTTTCTCACCAGCAGGTCTTTCAACCCCAGCAGACTTGTGTCTGCCGGAAAGAGAGATCCAAGGTAGGCTTTAAATCTAGGATCGAGCACGGTGGCCAAAATGTAGTGCTCTGATTTCAACAGATTGACCACCCGTGAATCCTTGTTAAGCGAATTAAGGGCTCCATCCACAAGTCCCACATGCCTAGCGGAATCGCTCCGTGTTAGCTCCTCCTTCAATGTCTCCAGCTTCTTCTGCAAAAGCCTGATGAGGGGAATGACCTGACTCAGGCTGGCAGTGTCTGAACTGACTTCACGTGTGGCAAGTTCAAAGGGCATCAGAACCTTGCACAACGTTGAAATCATTCTCCACTGCGCTTGAGACAGGTGCATTCCACCTCCTATATCGTGCTCAATTGTATAGGCTTGAATGGCCTTTTGCTGCTCCTCCAACCTCTGAAGCATATAGAGGGTTGAATTCCACCTCGTTACCACTTCTTGCTTCAGATGATGGCAGGGCAGGTTCAGTAGTTTTTGGTGGTGCTCCAGTCTTCTGTACGTGGTGCCTGTACGCCGAAAGTATCCCGCAATTTTTCTGGCCACCGACAGCATCTCTTGCACGCCCCTGTCGTTTTTTAAATAATTCTGCACCACCAAATTCAAGGTATGTGCAAAACATGGGACGTGCTGGAATTTGCCCATATTTAATGCACACACAATATTGCTGGCGTTGTCCGATGCCACAAATCCACAGGAGAGTCCAATTGGGGTAAGCCATTCCGCGATGATCTTCCTCAGTTGCCGTAAGAGGTTTTCAGCTGTGTGCGTATTCTGGAAACCGGTGATACAAAGCGTAGCCTGCCTAGGAAAGAGTTGGCGTTTGCGAGATGCTGCTACTGGTGCCGCCGCTGCTGTTCTTGCGGCGGGAGTCCATACATCTACCCAGTGGGCTGTCACAGTCATATAGTCCTGACCCTGCCCTGCTCCACTTGTCCACATGTCCGTGGTTAAGTGGACATTGGGTACAACTGCATTTTTTAGGACACTGGTGAGTCTTTTTCTGACGTCCGTGTACATTCTCGGTATCGCCTGCCTAGAGAAGTGGAACCTAGATGGCATTTGGTAACGGGGGCACACTGCCTCAATAAATTGTCTAGTTCCCTGTGAACTAACGGCGGATACCGGACGCACGTCTAACACCAACATAGTTGTCAAGGCCTCAGTTATCCGCTTTGCAGCAGGATGACTGCTGTGATATTTCATCTTCCTCGCAAAGGACTGTTGAACAGTCAATTGCTTACTGGAAGTAGTACAAGTGGGCTTACGACTTCCCCTCTGGGATGACCATCGACTCCCAGCAGCAACAACAGCAGCGCCAGCAGCAGTAGGCGTTACACGCAAGGATGCATCGGAGGAATCCCAGGCAGGAGAGGACTCGTCAGAATTGCCAGTGACATTGCCTGCAGGACTATTGGCATTCCTGGGGAAGGAGGAAATTGACACTGAGGGAGTTGGTGGGGTGGTTTGCGTGAGCTTGGTTACAAGAGGAAGGGATTTACTGGTCAGTGGACTGCTTCCGCTGTCACCCAAAGTTTTTGAACTTGTCACTGACTTATTATGAATGCGCTGCAGGTGACGTATAAGGGAGGATGTTCCGAGGTGGTTAACGTCCTTACCCCTACTTATTACAGCTTGACAAAGGGAACACACGGCTTGACACCTGTTGTCCGCATTTCTGTTGAAATAGTTCCACACCGAAGAGCTGATTTTTTTGGTATTTTCACCAGGCATGTCAACGGCCATATTCCTCCCACGGACAACAGGTGTCTCCCCGGGTGCCTGACTTAAACAAACCACCTCACCATCAGAATCCTCCTGGTCAATTTCCTCCCCAGCGCCAGCAACACCCATATCCTCCTCATCCTGGTGTACTTCAACACTGACATCTTCAATCTGACTATCAGGAACTGGACTGCGGGTGCTCCTTCCAGCACTTGCAGGGGGCGTGCAAATGGTGGAAGGCGCATGCTCTTCACATCCAGTGTTGGGAAGGTCAGGCATCGCAACCGACACAATTGGACTCTCCTTGTGGATTTGGGATTTCGAAGAACGCACAGTTCTTTGCGGTGCTACTGCTTTTGCCAGCTTGAGTCTTTTCATTTTTCTAGCGAGAGGCTGAGTGCCTCCATCCTCATGTGAAGCTGAACCACTAGCCATGAACATAGGCCAGGGCCTCAGCCGTTCCTTGCCACTCCGTGTGGTAAATGGCATATTGGCAAGTTTACGCTTCTCCTCCGACAATTTTATTTTAGGTTTTGGAGTCCTTTTTTTACTGATATTTGGTGGTTTGGATTTGACATGCTCTGTACTATGACATTGGGCATCGGCCTTGGCAGACGACGTTGCTGGCATTTCATCGTCTCGGCCATGACTAGTGGCAGCAGCTTCAGCACGAGGTGGAAGTGGATCTTGATCTTTCCCTAATTTTGGAACCTCAACATTTTTGTTCTCCATATTTTAATAGGCACAACTAAAGGCACCTCAGGTAAACAATGGAGATGGATGGATACTAGTATACAATTATGGACGGACTGCCGAGTGCCGACACAGAGGTAGCTACAGCCGTGAACTACCGTACTGTGTCTGCTGCTAATATAGACTGGTTGATAAAGAGATGTCGTAGTATGTATGTATGAAGAAGAAAGAAAAAAAAACCACGGTTAGGTGGTATACAATTATGGACGGACTGCCGAGTGCCGACACAGAGGTAGCCACAGCCGTGAACTACCGTACTGTACTGTGTCTGCTGCTAATATAGTCTGGTTGATAAAGAGATGTCGTAGTATGTATGTATGAAGAAGAAAGAAAAAAAAACCACGGGTAGGTGGTATACAATTATGGACGGACTGCCGAGTGCCGACACAGAGGTAGCCACAGCCGTGAACTACCGTACTGTACTGTGTCTGCTGCTAATATAGACTGGTTGATAAAGAGATGTCGTAGTATGTATGTATGAAGAAGAAAGAAAAAAAAAACACGGTTAGGTGGTATACAATTATGGACGGACTGCCGAGTGCCGACACAGAGGTAGCCACAGCCGTGAACTACCGTACTGTACTGTGTCTGCTGCTAATATAGACTGGTTGATAAAGAGATGTCGTAGTATGTATGTATAAAGAAGAAAGAAAAAAAAAACACGGTTAGGTGGTATACAA
Organism: Pseudophryne corroboree; assembly: GCF_028390025.1. NCBI lineage: Eukaryota > Metazoa > Chordata > Amphibia > Anura > Myobatrachidae > Pseudophryne > Pseudophryne corroboree. Next base: position 498,571,770 of record NC_086449.1, on the reverse strand, counting down.
TTATGGACGGACTGCCGAGTGCCGACACAGAGGTAGCCACAGCCGTGAACTACCGTACTGTACTGTGTCTGCTGCTAATATAGACTGGTTGATAAAGAGATGTCGTAGTATGTATGTATGAAGAAGAAAGAAAAAAAAACCACGGTTAGGTGGTATACAATTATGGACGGACTGCCGAGTGCCGACACAGAGGTAGCCACAGCCGTGAACTACCGTACTGTACTGTGTCTGCTGCTAATATAGACTGGTTGATAAAGAGATGTCGTAGTATGTATGTATGAAGAAGAAAGAAAAAAAAACCACGGTTAGGTGGTATACAATTATGGACGGACTGCCGAGTGCCGACACAGAGGTAGCCACAGCCGTGAACTACCGTACTGTACTGTGTCTGCTGCTAATATAGACTGGTTGATAAAGAGATGTCGTAGTATGTATGTATAAAGAAGAAAGAAAAAAAAACCACGGTTAGGTGGTATACAATTATAGACGGACTGCCGAGTGCCGACACAGAGGTAGCCACAGCCGTGAACTACCGTACTGTACTGTGTCTGCTGCTAATATAGACTGGTTGATAAAGAGATGTAGTAGTATGTATGTATAAAGAAGAAAGAAAAAAAAACCATGGGTAGGTGGTATACAATTATGGATGGACTGCCGAGTGCCGACACAGAGGTAGCTACAGCCGTGAACTACCGTACTGTGTCTGCTGCGACTGGATGATAAATAATGATATAAAAAATATATATATATCACTACTGCAGCCGGACAGGTATATATATTATATAATGACGGACCTGCTGGACACTGTCTGTCAGCAGAATGAGTTTTTTATAGAATAAAAAAAAACACACCACACAAGTGAAGTCACACGACGAGTGTTTAACTTTTTCAGGCAATCACAATATAGTATACTACTAACTATACTGGTGGTCAGTGTGGTCAGGTCACTGGTCAGTCACACTGGCAGTGGCACTCCTGCAGCAAAAGTGTGCACTGTTTAATTTTAATATAATATGTACTCCTGGCTCCTGCTATAACCTATAACTGGCACTGCAGTGCTCCCCAGTCTCCCCCACAATTATAAGCTGTGTGAGCTGAGCACAGTCAGATATATAATATATACATAGATGATGCAGCACACTGGGCTGAGCAGTGCACACAGATATGGTATGTGACTGTCTTGTACTCCTGGCTCCTGCTATAACCTATAACTGGCACTGCAGTGCTCCCCAGTCTCCCCCACAATTATAAGCTGTGTGAGCTGAGCACAGTCAGATATATAATATATACATAGATGATGCAGGCATGCAGCACACTGGGCTGAGCAGTGCACACAGATATGGTATGTGACTGAGTCACTGTGTGTACCGTTTTTTTCAGGCAGAGAACGGATATATTAAATAAAACAACTGCACTGCTGGTGGTCACTGTGGTCAGTCACTAAACTCTGCACTCTCTTCTACAGTGTCAGCCTCAGGTCAATCTCTCTCTCTCCTAATCTAAATGGAGAGGACGCCAGCCACGTCCTCTCCCTATCAATCTCAATGCACGTGTGAAAATGGCGGCGACGCGCGGCTCCTTATATAGAATCCGAGTCTCGCGAGAATCCGACAGCGTCATGATGACGTTCGGGCGCGCTCGGGTTAACCGAGCAAGGCGGGAAGATCCGAGTCGCTCGGACCCGTGAAAAAAAACATGAAGTTCGTGCGGGTTCGGATTCAGAGAAACCGAACCCGCTCATCTCTAGTCTGTGCTATAAATTATATAAAAATCTGCTTTTTTCATTGACATATGACAGGGAGAGATGAGATAAGGCAGCAACAAGCTCAGCCACCCCTCTTAATTAGAAAGTGCCTGGAGCTGGTGACAGGGTCACACTGCAGGCAATAATAATTTACTGCAAGCAAAAATCAGGAGAAGTATGCTCACTGAGGGGGTCATGCCCATACAGTCACATGAGAATCTCTCTTTAACTGCTGGGATGCTGCTGTTATGTGCCTGTGCATGGGGAGAGTGGCTGCCGCTCCAGGCTCTGCTGGGCTGGTGGCATCCCTGCTCACAGCCTAGCACGGTGGGCTCCATGCTCAGAAACATTAGCAATTCTTGATCCACCCTCCAGTGCAAGCCAGCCACCCCTGACCCCGCTAGTTTGTGTTAAGCAATAGGCTGCTTACAATAGGTGTGTGTGAGATGGTTGGATCCACTGGTGGGAGTTACAGGCTGACATGCTAACAGGTAGAGGGCTGGGGGGTGCAGAGAGAATGGCGGTTGGAGGACTGAGGGGTGCAAATATATATAATATGGTACTTCCAAGGCTTCAGCGTAAGGCCATTTCCCTCCAATACCTGCATCCTCCCAGCCTTATGGTGAAGATAATCATGTTGTCTAAGTAGATCAGCATGACCTTAATGTTCAAATCAAGTTGACTGCATCATTGAAAAGGCAGAAAGGCATCATGTTCAATTCGAACATTCCCATGGGAGTCACAAATGCTGTTTTCTCTTGATCTTTAGGTATGGTAAAATAACTTATCTCTTTACCAATTTAAAGAAGCACATTGACAGGGTTAAAAAGGAAGGTACTGAAGACAAGATAACTTCTGAGATAAATTACACAATTATTTTTCAAGGGTTGATTCGCAAAATAAAAAATTACAGAGCACCTGTTGATGTTTGAGATCTTATGTACATGGATCACAAGGTTGTGGAAAATGGAGGTGAAGATTTGTTGTCATTTAATTATCCTCCTGAATGGACATTTACATGGAGTGATACAAATGATTGTGTCAAATGCTATTATTCTATACAGTAGAGCTCTATTGTATTAGCTTGTGATAGCTTCTCATGAGATGTACAGTATAGTATATCACAAAAAAAGCCATGCACATCCATTAGTATAGTTAAATGAGGATACATTTGTATATGTACTATAGTGAATATACCATGAGGATGGCAAAGATTTGGAGGTTAGCCTATGCAATCTAATGTATGTCATTCTGAAATTTCACATACCTCACAGTCTGTTTAACTGGATGGAAATAAAATAGTCATAAACTCAAAAAAGAGTGTCAAGTTGTTCATTATGCAGGAGCTACCCAAATAAGAGATGTCCAAATGTGTAAATTCACAGTACCAAAACAAATGATCTAGAGCACAAGTTGTCTTCTGAAGACATATGTAAAAACAAGGTTATACTCACTGTATAATCTGTAAACATTTAGCATGGGGGATAAATGTAAGGAAATGCTATTATTTCAGAGCATGTCAATGGAAACTATTGATGTGCACCGGAAATTTTTCGGGTTTTGTGTTTTGGTTTTGGGTTCGGTTCCGCGGCCGTGTTTTGGGTTCGAACGCGTTTTGGCAAAACCTCACCGAATTTTTTTTGTCGGATTCGGGTGTGTTTTGGATTCGGGTGTTTTTTTCAAAAAACCCTAAAAAACTGCTTAAATCATAGAATTTGGGGGTCATTTTGATCCCATAGTATTATTAACCTCAATAACCATAATTTCCACTCATTTTCAGTCTATTCTGAACACCTCACACCTCACAATATTATTTTTAGTCCTCAAATTTGCACCGAGGTAGCTGTGTGACTAAGCTAAGCGACCCAAGTGGCCGACACAAACACCTGGCCCATCTAGGAGTGGCACTGCAGTGTCAGACAGGATGGCACTTGAAAAAAATATTTCCCAAACAGCACATGACGCAAAGAAAAAAAGAGGCGCACCAAGGTCGCTGTGTGACTAAGCTAAGCGACACAAGTGGCCGACACAAACACCTGGCCCATCTAGGAGTGGCACTGCAGTGTCACGCAGGATGGCCCTTCAAAAAAATACTCCCCAAACAGCACATGACGCAAAGAAAAATGAAAGAAAAAAGAGGTGCAAGATGGAATTGTCCTTGGGCCCTCCCACCCACCCTTATGTTGTATAAACAGGACATGCACACTTTAACGAACCCATCATTTCAGCGACAGGGTCTGCCACACGACTGTGACTGAAATGACTGGTTGGTTTGGGCCCCCACCAAAAAAGAAGCAATCAATCTCTCCTTGCACAAACTGGCTCTACAGAGGCAAGATGTCCACCTCCTCCTCATCGTCCGATTCCTCACCCCTTTCACTGTGTACATCCCCCTCCTCACAGATTATGTAAAAAGAGATCCAACGTAGGTTTTAAATCTAGGATCGAGCACTGTGGCCAAAATGTAGTGCTCTGATTTCAACAGATTGACCACCCGTGAATCCTGGTTAAGCGAATGAAGGGCTCCATCCACAAGTCCCACATGCCTAGCGGAATCGCTCTGTTTTAGCTCCTCCTTCAATGCCTCCAGCTTCTTCTGCAAAAGCCTGATGAGGGGAATGACCTGACTCAGGCTGGCAGTGTCTGAACTGACTTCACGTGTGGCAAGTTCAAAAGGTTGCAGAACCTTGCACAACGTTGAAATCATTCTCCACTGCGCTTGAGACAGGTGCATTCCACCTCCTTTGCCTATATCGTGGGCAGATGTATAGGCTTGAATGGCCTTTTGCTGCTCCTCCATCCTCTGAAGCATATAGAGGGTTGAATTCCACCTCGTTACCACCTCTTGCTTCAGATGATGGCAGGGCAGGTTCAGGTGTTTTTGGTGGTGCTCCAGTCTTCTGTACGCGGTGCCTGTACGCCGAAAGTGGCCTGCAATTCTTCTGGCCACCGACAGCATTTCTTGCACGCCCCTGTCGTTTTTTAAATAATTCTGCACCACCAAATTCAAGGTATGTGCAAAACATGGGACGTGCTGGAATTTGCCCAGATGTAATGCACGCACAATATTGCTGGCGTTGTCCGATGCCACAAATCCCCAGGAGAGTCCAATTGGGGTAAGCCATTCTGCAATGATCTTCCTCAGTTGCCGTAAGAGGTTTTCAGCTGTGTGCGTACTCTGGAAAGCGGTGATACAAAGCGTAGCCTGCCTAGGAACGAGTTGGCGTTTGCGAGATGCTGCTACTGGTGCCGCCGCTGCTGTTCTTGCAGCGGGAGGCCATACATCTACCCAGTGGGCTGTCACAGTCATATAGTCCTGAGTCTGCTCTGCTCCACTTGTCCACATGTCCGTGGTTAAGTGGACATTGGGTACAACTGCATTTTTTAGGACACTGGTGAGTCTTTTTCTGACGTCCGTGTACATTCTCGGTATCGCCTGCCTAGAGAAGTGGAACCTAGATGGTATTTGGTAACGGGGGCACACTACCTCAAGCAATTCTCTAGTTCCCCGTGAACTAACGGCGGATACTGGACGCACGTCTAACACCAACATAGTTGTCAAGGCCTGAGTTATCCGCTTTGCAACAGGATGACTGCTGTGATATTTCATCTTCCTCGCAAAGGACTGTTGGACAGTCAATTGCTCACTGGAAGTAGTACAAGTGGTCTTCCGACTTCCCCTCTGCGATGACGATCGACTCCCAGCAGCAACAACAGCAGCACCAGCAGCAGTAGGCGTTACACTCAAGGATGCATCGGAGGAATCCCAGGCAGGAGAGGACTCGTCAGACTTACCAGTGACATGGCCTGCAGGACTATTGGCTTTCCTGGGTAAGGAGGAAATTGACACTGAGGGAGTTGGTGGTGTGGTTTGCGGGAGCTTGGTTACAAGAGGAAGGGATTTACTGGTCAGTGGACTGCTTCCGCTGTCGCCCAAAGTTTTTGAACTTGTCACTGACTTATTATGAATGCGCTGCAGGTGACGTATAAGGGAGGATGTTCCGAGGTGGTTAACGTCCTTACCCCTACTTATTATAGCTTGACAAAGGCAACACACGGCTTGACACCAGTTGTCCGCATTTCTGTTGAAATAATTCCACACTGAAGAGCTCATTTATTTTGTATTTTGACCAGGCATGTCAATGGCCATATTCCTCCCACGGACAACAGGTGTCTCCCCGGGTGCCTGACTTAAACAAACCACATCACCATCAGAATCCTCCTTGTCAATTTCCTGCCCAGCGCCAGCAACACCCATATCCTCATCCTGGTGTACTTCAACACTGACATCTTCAATTTGACTATCAGGAACTGGACTGCGGGTGCTCCTTCCAGCACTTGCAGGGGGCGTGCAATTGGTGGAAGGCGCAAGCTCTTCCCGTCCAGTGTTGGGAAGGTCAGGCATCGCAACCGACACAATTGGACTCTCCTTGGGGATTTGTGATTTCGAAGAACGCACAGTTCTTTGCTGTGCTTTTGCCAGCTTAAGTCTTTTCTTTTTTCTAGCGAGAGGATGAGTGCTTCCATCCTCATGTGAAGCTGAACCACTAGCCATGAACATAGGCCAGGGCCTCAGCCGTTCCTTGCCACTCAGTGTCGTAAATGGCATATTGGCAAGTTTACGCTTCTCCTCAGACGCTTTTAATTTTGATTTTTGGGTCATTTTACTGAACTTTTGTGTTTTGGATTTTACATGCTCTGTACTATGACATTGGGCATCGGCCTTGGCAGACGACGTTGATGGCATTTCATCGTCTCGGCCATGACTAGTGGCAGCAGTTTCAGCACGAGGTGGAAGTGGATCTTGATCTTTCCCTATTTTTTTAACCTCCACATTTTTGTTCTCCATATTTTAATGCGCACAACTAAAAGCCACCACAGGTATACAATGTAGATGGATGGATAGTATAGTATTATATTACTTATGGACGACGAGTGCACTGACGACACAGAGGTAGGTACAGCCGTGGCCTACCGTACTGCTATATATATATATAATATACTGTATAATAATAACGGACCTGGTGGACACTGTCAGCAGACTGCTAAGCTAGTATGAAGAAAAAAAAAGCCACCACAGGTATACAATGTAGATGGATGATAGTATAGTGTTATATTACTAATGGACGACGAGTGCACTGATGACACAGAGGTAGGTACAGCCGGGGCCTACCGTACTGCTATATATATATATATATATATATATATATAATATACTGTATAATAATAACGGACCTGGTGGACACTGTCAGCAGACTGCTAAACTAGTATGAAGAAGAAAAAAGCCACCACAGGTATACAATGTAGATGGATGGATAGTATAGTATTATATTACTTATAGAGGACGAGTGCACTGACGACACAGAGGTAGGTACAGCCGTTGCCTACCGTACTGCTATATATATATATAATATACTGTATAATAATAACGGACCTGGTGGACACTGTCAGCAGACTGCTAAACTAGTATGAAGAAAAAAAAAGCCACCACAGGTATACAATGTAGATGGATGGATAGTATAGTATTATATTACTTATGGAGGACGAGTGCACTGACGACACAGAGGTAGGTACAGCCGTGGCCTACCGTACTGCTATATATATATATATAATATACTGTATAATAATAACGGACCTAGTGGACACTGTCAGCAGACTGCTAAACTAGTATGAAGAAAAAAAAAGCCACCACAGGTATACAATGTAGATGGATGGATAGTATAGTATTATATTACTTATGGACGACGAGTGCACTGACGACACAGAGGTAGGTACAGCCGTGGCCTACCGTACTGCTATATATATATATAATATACTGTATAATAATAACGGACCTGGTGGACACTGTCAGCAGACTGCTAAATTAGTATGAAGAAAAAAAAAGCCACCACAGGTATACAATGTAGATGGATGGATAGTATAGTATTATATTACTTATGGACGACGAGTGCACTGACGACACAGAGGTAGGTACCGCCGTGGCCTACCGTACTGCTATATATATAATATACTGTATAATAATAATAACGGACCTGGTGGACACTGTCAGCAGACTGCTAAACTAGTATGAAGAAGAAAAAAGCCACCACAGGTATACAATGTAGATGGATGGATAGTATAGTATTATATTACTTATGGACGACGAGTGCACTGATGACACAGAGGTAGGTACAGCCGTGGCCTACCGTACTGCTATATATATATATATATATAATATACTGTATAATAATAATAACGGACCTGGTGGACACTGTCAGCAGACTGCTAAACTAGTATGAAGAAGAAAAAAGCCACCACAGGTATACAATGTAGATGGATGGATAGTATAGTATTATATTACTTATGGACGATGAGTGCACTGACGACACAGAGGTAGGTACAGCCGTGGCCTACCGTACTGCTATATATATATATAATATACTGTATAATAATAACGGACCTGGTGGACACTGTCAGCAGACTGCTAAACTAGTAGTATGAAGAAAAAAAAAGCCACCACAAGAGTGTTTTTCAGGCAGACAAACGTATACTGGACTGGTGGTCACTGTCAGCAAAACTGTGCACTGTACTCCTGCTATAACTGCTCCCCAGTCCCCACAATTAGGCAGTGTGAGCAGTGCACTCAGCACAGATATATCATGCAGCAGTGCAGCACACTGAGTGAGCACAGATATGGTGGAGCCTTTTTTTCAGGCAGAGAAACAACGAATTAAACTCACTGGTGGTATTATAATCAAAACCCTGCACTGTACTCCCTAACAGCTGCTCCCCGTCCCCAATCCTCCCCACAATTATAACTAAGTCACTCAGTCTTTTCTACTATAACGGAGAGGATGCCAGCCATGTCCTCTCCCTATCAATCTCAATGCATGTGTGAAAATGGCGGCGACGCGCGGCTGCTTATATAGAATCCGAATCTCGCGAGAATCCGACAGCGGGATGATGACGTTCGGGCGCGCTCGGTTTACCCGAGCCACACGGGAGAATCCGAGCACGGCTCGGACCCGTGTAAAAAGGCTGAAGTTCGGGTGGGTTGGTTTCCGAGAAACCGAACCCGCTCATCACTAATGGAAACATAGACATGGCAAGAAATCTGATTGCGAGGTTTATCTAATGTGCTTGCAGTTTAAATTGCTAATGAAATATACAAAAACTTGTTGCATCAAACAATTATAGTATAATACAACACCTAACAGCCCACATCTGACAAAGGAGTCACTGATATACAACAATGGGAACCTTCTAGTGGGTCAGTGGTTCTTAAACTGTGTGCCTTGGCAACCAGTGGCGCCTCAGGGCACTTGCAGGGGTGGCTTGGATTGGTGGTTCAGGACCAATTCAAATGATGTATTGTTAATATAATAGGCAAAACCAGTGCTGATTGCTGTCAATCATAAAACATATGGACATACAGAAGCAAATTTCGTCCCTCACCACACAATTGAACCCAAGGATGACATATGAACATAATTTACTTAATTTAATATTTCTTTCTAAATTTTGCAATAAGTAACCTTTGGCATAGGGGTGCTGTGAAAAAAATTCTGATGCTCTAGGGCACCGTGATTCAAAAAAGTTTTGGAACCACTGTAGTGGGTGATATACTGTACTGTGCAATACAGGAATTAAGATACAGTATATCCACAGGCACTAATATTGTAGACTATCAGGATAAATGCTTAAACCATCTGATACACTTCCATCGCTGCTTAGAAAGGGGGAACCTGCCCCACCCTTATTAACTATCAATAAAAAACTTACTTATGTTAGTGCTGGCACTGGTCATAGATAAATGTAGTTAGTAAAGTCACACTCTATATAGTATGTTATAATTATTGGATAAAAACAGACTTTTTTTAAACTTTAAAAAATACAATCTATTACATATACACAAACAATGTGCAAGAAAAATAGTGATCCCCTTACTATATATTGGTAAAATTAATAGTAAATGATAATTAAAAATATATTTATCTTTATATATAAAAGAATACTTTTGTTTGTTTGTTTTTTGTTTGTTTGTATGTAAATATCTTCCATAGCTCTCAAGGCGAAGCTACCAAATTTTACAGTTATTTAGTTTCGAAAAATTAAGCTATTAGACCACATGGCGACATGCGACAAAAGTAACAGAGCAACAAATATTGAAAACATTATTTTATTGGTTGCAAACAATTCTTTGACTGATGGAAGGAAACCTTGCGACAACACGACATATCGTCAGCCCGACACAGCAACAGATCCCGTGACAATTGCATTTTTTAAGTGAATTATAATTTTAAAACAAAATCTATGAGTATGTCATACAAAAGGATAATTGGTTGTGGCAAAGGAGAAGACACTTTTAGTCCTAGAATACCACTAATATCATCTGATATACCGTTTCAATTTAAACACTTACAATTTCCAGTAAGATTCATTTTTGCCATTTCGATGAATAAATCCCAAGAACAAACACTTATTGTTTGTTTATGTATACACTCCTTTCGAAAAATCTTGCAATATTGTATATAAGAAGTTCTGTAAATTCTAATTTTATTTTTAACTTTGTTTATAAATTAGGATAAGTATAAGTATTAGAATAAATATTAGCACTAAGCTTCGTTAAAATTAAAGAAATGACTATTCAATATTTGTTTTTGCTGTTACTTTGTCATAAAATAATTATTGTAATAAAAAATTATAAAAAAGGAAATGTAGCTAATTATTAAATCATAGTCGCAATAAAATGTATTTAAATTTACGGAATAAAATTTTTTTTTAGTGAAGCTTTTACTTTACTTCTCTAATCAGAGCTTTTTTATATATTTTAAATAGCATTTTTGGTCTATTTACTAAATAATTTGCTAATATACAAAAAATGCTACACATTACAACTCGCGCAACTCTGGGTGATCCTGCTTGTGTGTTATTAACATTAGACATACTTCCTCATTAAGAAAAAAAAACAGGTGAGTTTACAATGATATCTCCTATCAGACCCAACATTATCACTTTAAAATCAGACCCCAAATCAGATCTCCCTTTCTTCACTAAACAAATCATACCACAGATCAGACAACCTCCAACACTGAAAAGTAGACCCCAGATCGATTCACAATCAGAACCTAGATCAGCTCTACCTTTCTGAGTTCTGATCAGATCAGATCCATTTACCTACTTTTTCTTTAAAAAAACAGTCCCAAAATCAGAACCTCCCCTTAACTCACTAAAAATAAGACCTCAGTGTCTATGGGGACACCCCAGGTCAATCACTCACACTCTCGAGGTCCCACTTGTTCTTCCTTGTGTAGGTGTACATGCCTGCACTCTGATGGGTATTTAGAGCTAACCAGCAATCAGTGTTAGGAGACTTCCCATGGGTATGCAGTCAGTATGTCTATGTTCACTGTTGATGCTCATAATGTTGACAGTTATGATGTCAACATGGTTAAAATGTTATCTAAATGTGTACAGGTAATCCTTGGTGTGCGCAAATGAAGCTGCCAATAGTGTTCAATGTCCCCCAAAAGAAGGTTCCCTCACACCTCCACCAAAATTATGGTGCTTCGATAATAATAGGGGGATCACCACCCTTGTCTCTCTCAGTTCACCATATATATTTAATCATGGGAAGGAAAGAGAAATGTTGCATATAGTGAAGTATTATTTAATACATCTTGCAACATGAACAATACATAAAATACATATATAATCCACACAAATTGCAGTATCCACAAAATGGTTTGACCAACAATAATCACCGGAGGTGGTGTGAACTGTGAGCAAAACAGTTCAAACAAGGCTTAATATTTCCAGCTTTTTTGTGGACTAAAATGGGTCAGGACTAGTAGCTGGCACCATAAAGATAATGCCAGTCAATTATCAAAGAAAGAAATGCAGACTATATTCAAATTGGGAACACTGCAGCCAGGTGGCCTAAATTTGGATTTTGAGGTGAAGTGGTTTTTGTAAATACGGCACATTGTCACTTTCCTTGTCACTCTGCACATTACCTTTCAATATTGCACTTTATTGTACCACCACACTGCGGGTCATGTTCTTGTGAAAATGGAACATATATGAGGTTTTAAAGATTTTAATGTTTCTATTATGCTGTTTTTATTAGAGATATGTGGCAGACATTTTTCAGGTTTTGTGTTTTGGTTTTGGATCTGGATCTCTGCTCGTGTTTTAGATCTAGATTGGTTTTGCCAAAACCACCCTTTCGGGTTTTGGTTTTGGATCTGGATGATTTTTGAAAAAAACATAAAAACAGCTAAAATTACAGAATTTGGGGGTAATTTTGATCCTACTGTGTTACTAACCTCAATAACATTAATTTCCACTAATTTCCAGTCTATTCTGAACACAACACAATATTGTTTTTTGACCAAAAGGTTGCACCGAGGTAGCTGGATGACTAACCTCAGCGACACAAGTGGGCGGCAGAAACACCTGGCCCATCTAGGATTGGCACTGCAGTGGCAGACAGCATGGCAGTTTTAAAAACTAGGCCCCCAAAGAGCCCATAATGCAATGAAAAAAAAGAGGTGCAACGAGGTAGCTGGATGACTAAGTTATGCGACACAAGTGAGCGGCACAAACACCTGGCCCATCTAGGAGTGGCACTGCAGTGGCACAGGTGACGCATTGGACTTAGCTGTCCAGAGCCGAAAGTGATGGGGAATGTGTTTACCGTTGGCATGGTGATGGGCACAGCAAATGATCATGGACAATTAGGTGATTTGTGTATAGGGATCAACTGCATCCCGCGCTGCATGTTGGGAGACTGAGGGGTATTTAAGAGAGCTCCAGTAGATTTGCACCACACACGATTTGTGGACCTTGAAAAAGACCCCAGAACGAGTGTAAATGCGTTGGACCTGAGCAGGAACACTTGATGGCTAGACCTTGATGACATCTGCCACTTAATGCCGGTAATGAGAGCTTGATCCAGTGGAGTGCCCGGGACTTTCATTTAATCAAACCTTGTTTGAACTGTTTTGCTCACTGTTCACACCACCTCCAGTAATTATTGCTGGTCAGACCATTTCATGGATACTGCAGTCTGTGTGGATTTTATATGTATTTTATGTATTATTCATGTTGCAAGATGTAATAAATAATACTTCACTATATGCAACATTTCTCTTTCCTTCCCATTAGTAAATATATATGGTGAACTGAGAGGGACAAACCTGAGAGGACCCTACGTGGTGATCCCCCTATCAGTATCACAGCACCATTGTGTTCTATCAATTTTCTATTTGCATGGTTAAAATGTTGATAACTAGCATGACGACATAGGCAAAATATTGACATATAACATTTTGACAGTGTAAATGTCAGCATTAGCATTATGGGTAGGGGTAGCATTAGGCTTAGCGTTAAGGTTAGGGATACTTCAGATATGCATTGTTGACATTTTTATATTAACACTTCAGCAGTGTCAACATGTTGAATGTTGACATGCCAATTACTGACATGATGAAATTGTCATCTGTCAACATTATAACCATGTCAACATTTTCATGTTGATCTCATAAATTTAAACATTGTCACCTTCGACATGATATCCTCCCACCACTGTGATTGATGAATGACCAACACCATCCACCAATCGGTATGCTAGCAGCAGAGTATGACAGAATCCTGAAGCCTGTTATTCTCTAACTCAGCCTTGCTGTAACAATGCACTGTCTGTGAATGGTACATGCTGTATGCATGAACAATGCAGCAGGGATAACCATTTAAGGCTTAACTATCGATGGTTTCCATCAATGGGGCCATTGGCACTTAGAATCAATTGCATGACACAGTCAACAGGAAACCATATATGTTTCACCCCATGATGGATATCCTGGCACTGGGCAATGCTGGGCAGTGGCACTGGAGAGGGCAAGGCATCTCCATTCATAATACGCTGGTCAGTGGGCCAATTAGGAGAAGGGATGGGGCTTCATAGGTTGCTTTGGGGCTGAGCTAAACTTTATGTCTTTGTCAGTGGGAGAAGCAAAAGAAAGCATTGCCATCAATAGCAGAGAACCATTGCATCTCTGATATCAGTTCTAAACCATTTATGGATGTTTATTATTGGTCGTCAACGGCCCTCACTTTATTGAAGGAAACTATTGTTGCCCAAGCTTATTGTAACATAGTAACATAGTTTCTGAGGTTGAAAAAATACAATTTGTCCATCGGGTTCAACCTGTTAGTGATCTCCTACACTGTAATATTTTTAAGACTAATTTTAACTGTGGTGAATGTTAGCCATTCTGTCAATTTCTCTTTTTTTATATTACTGTAGTGCATGATTTACCCACCATAACCCTGTATATCCTTATCCATTAGGAAATTATCTAGCCCATTCTTAAAAGTAATGACCAAGTCCACCATTACTACTCTCTAAGGCAGGGAATTCCAAATACATATTGTCCTTACTGTGAAGAAACCTTTCTGTCTCTGTGTGCAAAATCTCCTCTCCTCTAACTTAAGCGGGTGTCCACGTGTCCTTTGTGTTGATCTTACCAAAAACAAATCCCCCGCTAGCTCTGTGTATTGTCCCCTTATATATTTGTAAATGTTAATCATGCCACCTCTTAATCTCCATTTTTCCAGTGTAAACATACCTAGCCTAGCAAGCCTTTCCTCGTATTCTAGCATCTCCATCCCCTTAATCAATTTGGTTGCCCATCTCTGAACATTTTCTAGTTCCGGGATATCCTTTTTGTAGTATGGTGCCCATAATTGTGCACAGTATTCAAGATGTGGCCTCACTAGTGATACATATAATAAGAGTATAACACTCTCATCCCTTGCAACAATTCCCCGCTTTATGCATGCTAATAACTTGTTTGCCTTATTCACTGCATTCTTACTTTGGGTACTACATCTAAGTTTGTTATCTATGTGAACACCTAAATTTTCTTCCATTATAGAATCCCCTAGTTTTTCCCCATTTAGTATGTAGGTAGTATTTTTGTTCTTGCTACCAAAGTGCATTACCTTACATGTGTCTATATTGAACTCATTCTCCATTTTGCTGCCCATGCTTCCAGTTTAAATAAGTCATTCTGAAGAGACTCAGCATCCCACTCCGAGTTTATATCCTTGCACAGTTTGGTATTGTCTGCAAAAATTTACATCATGCTCTCTAGACCTACTTCTAGATCATTTATGGAAATGTTGAACAATAGTGGTCCATTGTGTTATAACACATTCAGGGCAGTCAGAGTGTATCCTCTATCTGCCTACCAGCAGCCAGGTATGTACATGCAGTTCAATCTGTAGGCGGAAACAAAACCTAAAATTGTAGTTCCTCCTCCCTGGTCCAGCCATGCCCTATATCCAGAATTTGGGGCTAATCCAGTAAGGATCGTAAAAAAATACAAATTTGCAAAAACTGCGAGCAATTGCAAAAATGCGAAAGCACACCCAAACGGAAAATGTGCAACACTAATTTTATGTTACAAAAAAAAAAGGTGGAATTGTCAAATTTGCAATTTTGCAATGAGATTTAAAAATCCGCATTTTTTGCAAAAAAACGTACACTTAGTCGCATTTTCTGCGTAAAGGTTTCTGATGTCACAAATTAAAATCAGCCACACATAACATTGAGCCAACTATGCCTACTGACAGGATGCGTCGAACAACAAGACAAGCTACTTCCGCTGGTGAATCGACAAACGCAGGTGGAAAAAGGAAAAAAAAATTATGTTGAAAGTTTACATACATGACATATTAATGTTTCTTTGTTATTATTAACATTCCTTATGTTATTGTTTAATGTGAAAATATAACAACAACAAAAAAGTGGTGCATAATTAAAATGTCCACAAAATC
Organism: Pseudophryne corroboree; assembly: GCF_028390025.1. Classification (NCBI taxonomy): domain Eukaryota; kingdom Metazoa; phylum Chordata; class Amphibia; order Anura; family Myobatrachidae; genus Pseudophryne; species Pseudophryne corroboree. The sequence continues at coordinate 498,556,202 of NC_086449.1, read as the reverse complement.
ACAATACTTGTAGTGATGTTATTGAACATATGTTTCTTTGTCAAGGGGAAAAAAAACTAAAAAGAAACTTACACATGTATGTGGGTATGATTTTTGAAGTTAGTAATTGTTCGTTGCTTTAAATCATAAAAAACTCAGCTTTTAAACAAAAAGCCATTAACCAAACAACAACAAAAAAACTTGCTTGTAAATGTTATTGTACATGTTTGTAGGAAAACAAGTGTGTTCTTGACCAACCTGCAATGTTATTAACTTAAAGAATTATTAGGTTACTAACATATACTTTAGAGTAATACATGTGTTAAATAGTTTAAAGCTCCCTTACATGTTGTTAAGTTTCAATGCAGCTGAATAAACTGAATTGTGAATTGTGGTCTGCAGTGTGAGCTGCTTCAGCTGGGTGTAATGTAGCAATGATTGCAGTATACAGTACATCGAACATTCTACAACTGAGGTCAGCTTGTGCAGATTTTAAGGTAGACCTGTAGTCACTCAGAAAGTGCACACCATAAATGTTAGAGATGAGTGGGTTCGGTTCTCAGAGAACCGAACCGTACCGGACTTCACCATTCGAGCCCGGATCCGAGTCAGGCTCGGGTTTTCCCGCCTGACTCGGAAACCAGAACGAGGTAAAACGTCATCATCCCGCTGTCGGTTTGGATTCCATATAAGGAGCCGTGCGTCCCCGCCATTTTCACTCTGGCATTGGAGAGTGGAGAGAGAGGGCATGTCTCTGTTCTCTCAATGGGGGTAATTCTGAGTTGATCGCAGCAGGAACTTTGTTAGCAGTTGGGCAAAACCATGTGCACTGCAGGGGAGGCAGATATAACATGTGCAGAGAGAGTTAGATTTGGGTGTGGTGTGTTCAATTTGCAATCTAAATTGCAGTGTAAAAATAAAGCAGCCAGTATTTACCCTGCACAGAAGCAAAATAAGTCACCCAAATCTAACTCTCTCTGCACATGTTATTTCTGCCTCCCCTGCAGTGCACATGGTTTTGCCCAACTGCTAACAAAGTTCCTGCTGCGATCAACTCAGAATTACCCCCAGTGTCCGTGTATTTGTTCAGTCACAGTGGTTGTGTGCTCTTGCTGCCATATGTCCATTTCCGCTGTGTTGTGCTGCATCAGTTCAGTGGTGGTGTATTGTGCTGCATCAGTCCAGTGGTAGTGTCCTATGCATCAGCCATCAGTCATTCCAGTGACCAGGCAGTCACAGTGGTTGTGTCCTTTTGCTGCCATATGTCCATTGCTGCTGTGTTGTGCTAAATCAGTCCAGTGGTAGTGTCCTGTGCATCAGCCATCAGTTATTCCAGTGACCAGGCAGTCACAGTGGATATTTCCTCTTGCTGCCATATGTCCATTGCTGCTGTGTTGTGCTGCATCAGTCCAGTGGTAGTGTCCTGTGCATCAGCCATCAGTCATTCCAGTGACCAGGCAGTCACAGTGGTATACTCTGCTACCATATGTCCACTGCTGCCGTATAATAATAATAATTATAACAACAACAACAACAAGTCCCTTACAGTGTTGCTGTGTTGTCATGCATCAGACCAGTGGTAGTGTCCTGTGCATCAGTTATTCCAGTGACCAGGCAGTCACAGTGGATATTTCCTCTTGCTGCCATATGTCCATTGCTGCTGTGTTGTGCTGCATCAGACCAGTGGTAGTGTCCTGTGCATCAGCCATCAGTCATTCCAGTGACCAGGCAGTCACAGTGGTATACTCTGCTACCATATGTCCACTGCTGCCGTATAATAATAATAATTATAACAACAACAAGTCCCTTACAGTGTTGCTGTGTTGTCATGCATCAGACCAGTGGTAGTGTCCTGTGCATCAGTCATTCCAGTGACCAGGCAGTCACAGTGGTATACTCTGCAGCCATATGTCCACTGCTGCCGTATAATAATAATAATTATAACAACAACAAGTCCCTTACAGTGTTGCTGTGTTGTCCTGCATCAGACCAGTGGTAGTGTCCTGTGCATCAGCCATCAGTCATTCCAGTGACCAGGCAGACGCAGTGGTATACTCTGCTGCCATATGTCCACTGCTGCCGTATAATAATAACAACAAGTCCCTTACAGTGTTGCTGTGTTGTGCTGCATCAGACCAGTAGTAGTGTCCTGTGCATCAGCCATCAGTCATTCCTGTGCCGCATATTGTGTTATATAACTCCAGAAAAATAATGGACAACAAAAATTTGAGGATAAAATAGGCAAAGATCAAGAACCACTTCCTCCTAGTGCTGAAGCTGCTGCCACTAGCCATGACATAGACGCTGAAATGCCATCAACGTCGTCTGCCAAGGCCGATGCCCAATGTGATAGTAGAGGGCATGTAAAATCCAAAAAGCCAAAGTTCAGTAAAAAGACCCAAAAAAAAGAAATTTAAATGGTCTGAGGAGAAACGTAAACTTGCCAATATGCCATTTACGACATGGAGTGGCAAGGAACGGCTAACGCCCTGGCCTATGTTCATGACTAGTGGTTCAGCTTCACATGACGATGGAAGCCCTCAACCTCCATTTTGCCATTTAATTCCAGTGATTTGGACGTATAATTCCAGTGATTTTGCAGTATAATTCCAGTGTTTTTGCCATTTAATTCCAGTGATTTGGACATATAATTCCAGTGATTTGGACGTATAATTCCAGTGATTTTGCCATTTAATTCCAGTGATTTGGACGTATAATTCCAGTGATTTTGCAGTATATTTCTAGTGATTTTGCCATTTAATTCCAGTGATTTGGACGTATAATTCCAGTGATTTTGCAGTATATTTCTAGTGATTTTGCCATTTAATTCCAGTGATTTGGACGTATAATTCCAGTGATTTGGACGTATAATTCCAGTGATTTTGCCATTTAATTCGTGATTTGGACGTATAATTCCAGTGATTTTGCCATTTAATTCCAGTGATTTGGAAGTATAATTCCAGTGATTTGGATTTATAATTCCAGTGTCGCTTGGCTTAGTCATACAGGTGCCTCATTGCACCTCTTCGACATCTTTGCATGAGGTGCTGTTTGGGGCCTAGTTTTTGAAAAGTGCCATCCTGTCTGACACTGACGTATGAGTCCAAGAGTACTGCTGTATTAGTCCTGGGGTACTGCCGTATAAGTCCACCAATTGCAGAATTTTTGAAAAATGACAGGGGCATGCAGGAGATGCGGTCAGTGGACTGAACAATTGAGGCCCACTTTCGACATTCAGTTCAGCCACTGCGTGACACTACTAGATGGGCCAGGTGGTTGTGTCGCTGAGCTTAGTCATACAGCAACCTCGGTGCACCTCTTTTTCTTCTTTGCATCATGTGCTGTTTGGGGCCTTTTTTTATAACTGCCCTCCTGTCTGACACTGCAGTGCCACTCCTAGATGGGCCAGGTGTTTGTGCCGCACACTTGTGTCGCTTAGCTTAGTCATACAGCCACCTAGGTGCAACCTTTTGGCCTAAAAACAATATTGTGAGGTGTGAGGTGTTCAGAATAGACTGGAAATAAGTGGAAATGAATGTTATTGAGGTTATTAATACTGTAGGATCAAAATTACCCCCAAATTCTGTGATTTTAGCCATTTTTATGTTTTTTTCAAAAATCATCCAGATCCAAAACCAAAACTTGAAAGGGTGGTTTTGGCAAAACCAAGCCAAAACCAAAACACAAAAGTGGAATTAGAACCAAAACCAAAACACAAAACACGAAAAGTGCCAGCCGCACATCTCTATTATGTGCATTCAGTTGCAAAAAATGTGTATGCCCCACCTATCTAAAATCTGCATATGCCCACAACACGCCCCTGCTCATAATTTTTGCGAGTCCAGCCCTTTAGTACGCCCCTTGCATGCTTAGTTTTTGTAGTGTATATGCAGTTTTTGCTACGTCTCAGAAGTTGTATTTTTTGTCTCAGATTTTACTTCATGCATGACTGTTGTGTGCGTATTTTCGCAATTTTTGCGGTTTTGCATTCCTTGTTGAATTAGCCCCTTTATCCAGTGACTGTTATATAAGAAATAATAGCTGGACTTTTGATACCATACTTACATTATCAGTGTGTTCTATTGAATGGATAACTACTATTTTAAAAACAAGAATCTGTTAATATAATTAATAAAATGTATTAGTAAATACCAAATAAACACCAACTGATCCGGTTGCATTAAAGCATTTTAGTGGAGAAACATTACTAGAACGAATAGACAACATTTAAACAAGAAGATAAAAATAAATGTATAGCACAGAGGTGGTAATGTAAATAACATATTCATGCATAGATCATATGAAGCCTTCCACTGTGCAAGGCAGAAGAACTAGTAATTATAGGTTATGCAAGATATCAAAAAGAGAATATGGAATTCATGCTGATTTTGTCATAGAATGAATACTAGTTACTGTTTCAAATATTTATTAAAATAAAACTGATACTACCAAGTTATATGTCAGAAAAAAATGTTCTGACTACTTATCCACTTTTGTGACTCAATAATAATACTCTACACAAAATCCTCTATTGAATGAGCCAATTCAAAGTGTTCAGTGTTCCACTTGACAGCACATCTCAGTTGAGATAAGTAGTCATGAATCATCAAGATTTTTAATCTAAATAAATAATCCCAGTCTTGACTCAATAAATAATAATCCCTATGATCTGCAATGCTACATTACACAACCTTCTGGATTGTAGAGCTGACCAGGAATGTCAGCATCAATGTTTCCAGCGGGTGGCCACCATGGAATAGTGTTGATTGAACTCAGTGGAATACATGGTGAGAAGAGGCTCAGGAAGTGTTTCCTGCATACGGGAGTCTACAAAGGACACATTAGTGTGGTTGTGTATTGTGTTTTCAATGCCATTTATCTAGTAGCTAATTTTGGGGAATCAGTACAGATTAAATGCTTATTGGGATCAAATTCTTATTTATGAAAGTGAACATTGATCAATCCCATTAAAAAATAATTTTTTATTATATTCTACATTATACAGTACCCACCAAATGCTCCTATTTAAGCAGAATTGAGGACTCTTTTCTGCTGTCCCAACTGGGACAGTTTGGTCTGAGTTTCCCGAAATTGGGCTGTATATCCTATTTGCTGCTGTTCTGCATAGCACAAGAGTGGAAAATGGGTGCTGTGTTTACCTGTTCCTGGTGCGCGTAGCAAAGAATGGGTATTGGAAGGGGAGTAAGGGGTAGCACTAGGCCTTATATACCTGCTAAATGTGAATATGTCTTTCTATCAAATACTCTGTATTGATCTGCGTTGTTTCTTAATCATCACTCACTTATTAAACTAAACATGAAAGACATTTTGACAACTTTGCATTTTATTATCAAAAATGTGTCTAGAATTATCATTGCACTGTATTAGGATAAGGTAGGCATTGTACTGATTACCTATTATACAATTAATTTACATTTATTTTTAGATTATATTTTTAAACTAGTATATGTAAAAATTATGCATGTAAGTAAATTGTAAAAAGAGAAATGATATGGTTAAATGTAGCACATTGCTTTGTTCACTCTGATAAATGGCTAGTAGCTATAAATAGAATAGTGTGTTCTCTAGTATAAAAGGAAGGGTTAAAAGAGCTTTTATACAAGAAGCATTGGTCTACTGATTACTGCCATGGCAACACAGCAGCAGCTTCCAGTTTCACAGTGTTTAGCTGCTATGATAAGTACTAGAAGTGCTTTGCTGAAAACCCTGTATTGTACATGGAGACCTGCAACTACGACTTTATAAACTTAATACTGTATGTTATGAAATGTAGCCATAGAAAACAATTTTAATGCATTATAATTTTTTTTAACTGTAGGAGCCATACACAGTAAATAAACTAAAGCTTATTCATAATACAGGTGGTAATTTTCATCAATATTTGTTCACTTTATAACAACATTTGAGTTCCTTTATACAGATGGTACAGAGGTTATTCTATATTTTGTGGCTTGTTTAGAGCAAAACACTACAGCTGCAACCTGTTCACTTCACTGGGAATTGGGATGATAGTGAAACATATTGAGGCTCATTTAGAGTTGGACTTTCTGTCTTAAGGGCCCTACACACTGGCAGATAACACTACACGATATGAAAGTTAACTCGTTAATATCGTGCAGTGTGTAGGCACCAACGATTAACGATGCGTGGCCCCGCGCTCGTTAATCGTTGGCGCCCCATCGCTTATGCATGCAAGCCAATATAAATGAGATTTTCCATATTAGCATGCATTACTATGGCGCCGGGTGACAGGGGGAGAGAAGAAACTTCACTCCCCCCATTACCTCCCCCCCGCCGCCGGGTAGCCCGTCTGCGTATTGGCGGTCGGGCAGCTCAGCGCAGGGTCGCCCAGTCTGTAGGGCCCATTAATGTGTGTGTGTCAGGGACTCCAGTGAGAATCCCTTAGTGTGCACTCTGCCTATAGTCAGAGTAAGTAATTTGAATCACCTGGACTGGTGATGAACAAGCGTAACACCCCTGGGGTTGGCAGGGTATGTCTAAGTGGTTGAAAGAGGTATTACAGGTGTTGGGTGGCTATGTGATGGACCTTTCCCCTGACATGTTTTTCCCCATACAGTACCTTGTCTCATTGTACCATGCTCTGAGAGGTAGGATAGATTGATACAAATCAGAAGTAAGTTCAGCAATTCCAACAGGAAGTCTATTTATTGATCTGCAATGAACTCTGGATTAGGGATGATTGATTGATTGATTGATTGATTGATTAAAGGATGTTGCTTTGCTTGGAACTCACAAGAAGAAGAATGTGGCATACAAGAAGAGCAGAGTATGCAATTCACTACAGTTCACACCAAAAAGACCATCCAGTTTGCAAAAGACAAGTAATTGGAATCACAGATGAAGAATAATTGGAATCACATATTAACATAAATTCGTTGGAATCATAAAATAATATCAGACACTAAGCTATTCTATAATGTGATGATGATGATGATAATAATAATAATAATAATAGCAGCAGCAATATACTCAGTAATACTAAATAATAACGTTCTAGCTTTGCCTTGCCAAGGTAACAAATATCTTCACGGGCAAATATTGTTGGAGCTCTGGTTGAAATCTGCTTTGCAACAGCGTGTCAGTGGGGAAATGGGCACACAGATATTGAGGGAATCCTGGGCTAGGAAAATGTCAATGAAACTCAGTTCTTTATTCAAAGAGGATGTAACTAGCGTAGGAATGGTAGGGTCCTCTAACAATGGCAACTCACTCACAATGAGGGACTTTTTGATGGAACAAACTCACTCAGTTGCAGGGCTTGATCTGTATTTGCATAAGTAACTCATTCCTTCGATAAATAACTGTCTGTACTTGCATTAAACTCAGTCCTTCAGAACAAATATTTCCCTTGGATTTGCGTTAAACTCAGTCTTCATAGTATAAATATCTCCCCCTGGATCTGCATTGAACTCAGTCTTTTTAGTAACCCTTGCGTGGGTTTTAACTTGCAAACTATGGCACTGCTGGCTGCACCTTTTTAAACACTGCTCAGACTGTGACAAGGGTGACAGAGGCTTAAGGGCACACTTGCCTATATCTGGGCTGTCAATTTCCTACAGTACTCACTGAGACCCAGGAAACGGAGGTATATGCTGGGTGTACCTCCTGCAAATGGCTCCTCGCTGTTTCAAGGTGGCCACGGCATTCACGCCTCATTAGGCCTGGCAGTATCCAGTCTCCAGCTGTGGCATCTCAACGCCCTCTCTCTGGCACTTGGCTCCTTGGCAACACCCCACTGCTCTACTTTAGAAGTGCTGCTTTCTCTGTCCAGCACCCTGTGGCTGTCTCCTGAACTCAGCTACCGCTTTGCCTTCCAGCACCTCCTCGCTTCACCTTCTTCTTCCCAACAGGCCCTGCTTCTCCCAGCTGCCCCTGACCAATCAGATCTCCTTCCCAAGACCACGTGACCGGACCATAGGCTACACTTAACTCCTCCTGTACTAGCACTTCTCCCGGTGCTGTGGAGCTGCAAACAAGATTCTCTTAAAGGCACACAAGCCAATTTTCTGGGGTGCCACACAAGCGTCAGGGCTACAATAGTGCAGATCCCCATGTCCTGATTCAGCAAGGGCAAAGCTGAATATAATATTCACATTCAATATCTCTCTTTCTGACATTTGTACAATTCACCTATTTACTGCCACCACCCATGGTAGTTACAAAGTGCCACAGGTCTCCAATTCAGTGACAGGGGTGTATTATGGTATGCCGGCGGCCGGGCTCCCGGCGACCAGCATACCAGCGCCGGGAGCCCGACCGTTGGCATACCGACAGCGTGGCGAGTGCAAATGAGCGCCTTGCGGGCACGGTAGTGCGCTACCACGCTATTTTATTCTCCCTCCAGGGGGGTCGTGGACCCCCACCAGGGAGAAAAAGTGTTGGTATATCGGCTGTCGGGATTCTGGCGCCGGTATACTGTGCACCGGGATCCCGACAGTCGGCATACTGAAGACCACCCCAGTGACAGAGACTACCACACAGTTACTGTAGTTTAGTTTCCTCTGCTTCTAGCAATAAATATTAGATATACTGTAATGCAACCTTAGCAATCTAATAGTTTCCTCGAAGACTGGGTTTTGGAGCATAAAAGAAATAGACTAACTTATTTACCAAACATTTTATTTACCCCCCAAAAAATCCACTTTATTTACTAAAGAAAATATAATGCTTAGTTACAGAAATTATATAAAAAAAATGGTTACAGATTACATACACAAGCATGTGTTTCAAATAAAAATGAAAACTGCCATACCTTTTATCCCCATATCATAAGCAAGATCTTGATGACTGGCTTGTTAAGTAACCCAGGAAACAGGTAAGTTCCACACTTAACTAGTAATCTAAGTACAATTACGTACTTAAGTTCCCCTATTGTAATTGTTACATGAAATATGGTATGTTCACATTAATCTCTATTATTTAAACCACAGGTTCTCAAACTCGGTCCTCAGGACCCCACACAGTGCATGTTTTGCAGGTCTCCTCACAGAATCGCAAGTGAAATAATTAGCTCCACCTGCAGACCTTTTAAAATGTGTCAGTGCGTAATTAATACACCTGTGCTTTTGCTGGGTTACCTGCAAAACATGCACTGTGTGGGGTCCTGAGGACCGAGTTTGAGAACCACTGATTTAAACTATAATAAGAGTGCAAACACGATTGCTATGTGATGTGGGATTGGATAAATACCTAATTTTTCATGACATCTTAGGTACTCTCAAATCACACCTGACCTGCATAACAACTTTGACTATATTTCTATGATTTTGGTTGCTCCCAGATACATTATTAAAGAAATATAAATTTTTAATCACAAACAGATAAAATATTGAAAGACTTCTAGTGCAGTCACACCTGGGGATTCACACCTCCAAGTAATCAATCTGTAAGCATATGCAAAGGAAGGCAACAGTGCCTTGCTAAAGTATTTACCCCCCCCCCCCCCCCTTAGCGTTTTACCTAATTTGTTAAATGACAACCTGTAATTAAATTTATTTTTTAATCTGAATTTTATGTGATGGATCTTCACAAAATAGTCTTAGTTGGTGAAGTGAAATATTTATATAAAAAATAATTTTTCTAAATAAATTTTTTTAAATTGGCATGTGCATATGTATTTACCCCCTTTGCTATGAAGCCCCTCAAAAGTTAAGGTGCAACCAATTACCTTCAGAAATCACATAATTAGTGAAATGAAGGCCACCTGTGTGCAATATAAGTGTCACATGATCTGTCCGTATAAACACAACTTTTCTGAAAGGACCCAGAGGCTGCAACACCACTAAGCAAGAGGCATCACACCATGAAGATCAAGGAGCTCTCCAAACAAGTCAGGGACAAAGTTGTTGAAAAGCACAAGTCAGGGTTGGGTTACAAAAAAATATTAAATCTTTGATGATCCCCAAGAGCAGCATCAAATCCATCATCTTCAAATGGAAAAAACATGGTACCACAACAAACCTGCCAAGAGAGGGCCAGCCACCAAAACTCACAGACCGGGCAAGGAGGGCATTAATCAGAGAGGCACAGAGACCAAAGGTAACCCTGAAGGAGCTGCAGAGTTCCACAGCAGAGACTGGTGTATCTGCGCATGTGACCACAATAAGCTGTACACTCCATAGAGCTGGGCTTTATGGAAGAGTGGCCAGAAAAAAGCTATTACTTAGTGTTAAAAATAAGAAGGCACGTTTTGAGTTGCCAAAAGGCATGTGGACGACTCCCCAAATGTATGAAGGAAGGTACTCTGGTCAGATGAAACTAAAATTGAACTTTTCGGCCACCAAGAAAAATGCTATGTCTGGCGCAAACCCAATACATCCTATCACCCCAAGAACACCATCCCAACAGTGAAACATGGTGGTGGCAGCATCATGCTGTTTTTCAGCAGCAGGAACTTGGAAACTGTTTCGAGTCGAGGAAAGATGGATGGTGCTAAATACAAGGATATTCTTGAGCAAAACCTGTTTCAGTCTGCCTGTGATTTGAGACTGGGACGGAGGTTCACCTTCCAGCAGGGCAATGACCCAAAGCATACTGCTAAAGCAACACTCGAGTGATTTAAGGAGAAACAATTAAATGTGTTGGAATGGCCTATTCAAGGCCCAGATCTCAATCCAATTGAGAATCTGTGGTCAGACTTGAAGATTGCGGAAACCATCCAAAATTAAGGTGCTGGAGCAGTTTTACCTTGAGGAATGGGCAAAAATCCCAGTGGCAAGATGTGGCAAGCTCAACGAGACTTATCCAAAGTGACTTGCAGCTGTAATTGCTGCAAAAGGTGGCTCTACAAAGTACTGACTTTAGGGGGTGAATAGTTATGCACGCTGAAGTTTTCTGTTATTTTGTTCTACGTGTTGTTTATTTCACACTAAAAAAAAAAACATCTTCAAAGTTGTATGCATGTTCTGTGAATGATATGATGCAAACCTTCAAACAATCCATTTTAATTTCAGGTTGTGAGGCAACAAAACATGAAAAATGCAAAGGGGGGGTGAATACTTTAGCAAGGCACCTGTGTGTTTACCCCATCCTGTCCAGTTAATTGCATATTCCTACTGACAGGATACCACAGTTAATACACATACTAATGAAGCTATACCAGACCACTTTAGGCTTAATTCAAATTTTAATTTACTTTAAAAAGGTGCAATTAAAACTCTTGATCTGTGTGAATGATAACCTGACATCGAAAAAATCATAACTAGCACTATTCCCTGATACATCCATAATCTGTACAATGTACAGATTAAAATAATACACTTAAATACATGAAAAATATGCTTCAAGCATAATACTGTTTTGAATAAGCAATTTATGTTTATATAGTAGTTTATACACAATGTGTTACCACATTTATAAGGTATATCTGTGTAATAGTAGAAAGAACAACTAAAACTTGCTGGGACCTATGCTCAACAACATACTGTAGTAGTGAAAGTATGTAAGCTGCAAATAAGGTGGGTGTTGAGCAACTCTACATTGATTCCATCCAGGGGCGGATTGGGATCGAAAACCAGCAGAGGGAAATGTATGGAAGTAGCCCTAATAGGGGGTATGGTCTGTTGAGGGGGTGGATCTGTCAAGTGGGCGGGATTACTGCTCAGAATGCCTGATTATAGGCAAGGATGGAAAGTGCGCGCCACAGGCGAGCAGCAAAATGTTAGGGGAGTGGCTTCACGGAGAAGGGTCATGGCCACATAATAGTGCCAATTCAAATTACACCACACTGTAGTGCCGCTTATACACACTGTGCCAGGTAGAGCATATTATACATATTGCTCCAGATAGAGCACGTCCTACACTTTGCGCCAGGTAGAGCACAATATACACTTTGCGCCAGGCAGAGCACATTATACACTTTGCACCAGGTGCATTGAGGCAGAGCACATTATACACATTGCACCGGGTAAAGCATATTATACACTTTGCGCCAGGCAGATCACTTTATACACTTTGTGCTAGGCAGAGCACATTATACACATTGCACCAGGTAAAGCACGTTATACATTTTGCGCCAGGCAGAGCACATTATACACATTGCACCAGGTAAAGCATGTTATACACTTTGCACCAGGCAGAGCACATTATACACTATGCACCAGGTAAAGCACATTATACACTTTGCACCAGGTAGAGCACATTATACACATTGCACCAGGTAAAGCACATTATACATATTGCACTAGGCAGAGCACGTTATACACATTGCACCAGGTAGAGCATGTTATACACATTGCACCAGGTAGAACACATTATACACATTGCACCAGGTAAAGTACATTATACATATTGCACCAGGCAGAGCACGTTATACACTTTTGATAATGTCGATATTATCTTAAACCATAAAGCTATACCTTTAAACACACTTTTACCATGGAGCCGCTGCGGCCGCTAGACTTAATACACACGCTACTCACTTTGTACGCTATTTGCGTTCAGAGTCCCGTACCGTGTACGCGCTTAGCGTACAAACGCCGCGCTAGGGGTACAAAGTACACACAGCGCGCGCACACACTTTTGATAAACTTTAAACCTTATTCGTAATGGAATGCAATGATAATATTACACTCTAAACCTTGTGCCGCAAAGCACTGCAATGATGTTACACCTTAACCCTTACGCAGCGCTGACGGTATAAAGTACCCGCAGTGCGTACACACCTTATCAATACACTTAAACCTTATACAGTTAGGTAATGTAATACGCTTTAAACCCTAGCAGGGAAAAGAGGACACAACACCGATTTGTAGTTAAACACTGGGCTCCGAAACCTCAGCGTATATGTCTGAAAGGGGATAACAATACAATTTATACACTACAAAATACAACAGAGTAAAATGGCTACAGTCAATTGTACATACGTGAGAATATTCACTTGCGCAACCTGGACCAGTCCTCCGCTCATCAGGTAGGTAGCGTTCAGAGTCTTCTGACCGGCCAGGCAGCAACAGGCTTTTTATACACTACTTCCATAAACAATACAATGGTTACTGTAATCTCTTTGTCCATTGGACACAGAGATGCATCTTTACATTACAGGAGAGGTCATAGGTTGATTTGAAAAGGTGGGCGATGTCTTTCCCAACTGCTCTTGTGGGTGGTCTCCTCTGGATTCCCGCCGCATACATAATATACAGTAAATACAGTTTATATCTATATTCTACTTCTGCACATAACTATACGCAGGAACATGCGATCTTCCTCTAACCAACACCGGAATGTTACCCTTAAAATACCCTACAGCTGGATACTAGACATCACCCTATAACCTTAGTCTGTCCCTTCCTATCATGCAAAGGTGAATCCCTTAGTCCTGGAATCATTTAAACTGTTGATACTTGCTGATGTGGTGCAGGGGAGCTATGTGTACAAAGTGCACTATTTGGGTTAAATATGTAATGTTTTGATAACCCTCTATGCGCTCACAAACTCCGCCGTAAATACCCATACCATGCGCAGGATCGCGGGAGCGATCATACGCAAATTGCGGATATGTGCACGCATGGCAGAACAAGTGCACGTGCAGCGGGCATGTGTGTGTGGTTAGTACGTGGAGTGTGTGCTACAATATTTTTCGACTTTGACACTTTGCTCCAGGTAGAGCACCTTATATACATTGTACCAGGTAGAGCATGTTATACACTTATACATATACAGATGGGTCCTCCATTATATTGGCTGCTTCTGCGCCTACACGGAGGTTTAGTCATGCCTAGGCCATAGCTTAGGTTGCTGAGTTTAATCATGGACAGGCGCGTTGAGGCACGAGCATGCAATACACATGTCTACCACTGGGTGGCTAATGCTCCACTAATCCAGTACTTCAGTTTGAATAGCAGCGGAATAATCTACAGTACAAGCTCTGGCAAATGGTCAGTGACAATTGTAATGTTAATATTCAGTCCTGTACTGCATAGTGTACACACAGATGGTGACCAGTGGTCAGACGGAGAGAGTAAAAAAAAAAAAAAAATAGTTTATACAGATGCAAATGAATGTGTTAAAACACTTGTGTGAAAGGAATAATGTAGCTCATTGACTTTAAAGTCTGTACAGTGCACTACATACCGTGTTTGTGTTATGAGCGTCCGAGTCCCCAAATGGCATAAACGAACACCAGTGGGAAGGAATTGCTGCTTGCATTACTTTTACACATGAACTTGTGTATCTTCATGCAGTGATGTGGGCAAACGGTGAAGGCTCCCACCTCCCACGCTGAGAGTCCCGGGTTCGATTCCCAAAGTGCCAGTCTATATTTTTTCCCCTGACATTCACTTTATTAATGTTTTTTCTTTGTAATCCATTGTAATATATTCAATGGAAGGGAGCACACAGGGTTCACATAAATCAGGGTAAATCTGCAGGAGCGACTCATTCCACTACATAAAATACACAGCGGTAATGAGCACCCGTAGACATACCAGTAAATATAAATTAGTGTATTCTGACGCAACTCAGTACTGTTGATCGTCGGCGTTAGAGAATCTGTGTTGTACTTAACACAAATTGGTAATTTACTAAGAATTTGTATTCTCAATCACTGCTGACAATAGCCAAACACTGATGGGAAAGCACAGAATTCGTAAAAAAAAAGGAGCTCTCAAATAGACCTGCTTTTTGCTGGCGTGTTCAGATAGTCATAGTCAGTGAGATCTGTGCATGCTTCTCTGTGGAAAAGGGTCAGAAATAGATAAAATGTTAAAAAAAATTGTGTGGGGTCCTAAGCTCTCGGGCTCTTTGACCTGGTCCTGGTAGTTTAAATACCGGGGAAAAATTGACTGGGGTCCCCCCGTATTTTTGAAAACCAGCACCGGGCTCTTGGGCCAGCCCTGGTTCCAAAAATATGCAGGACAAAAAATGTAGGGGGCCCCCACATTTTTAAAACCAGAACCGGGCTCCACTAGCCAGAGAGATAATGCCACAGCCGGGGGATACTTTTACAGAGGTCCCTGTGGCCATGGCATTACCCCCCAACTAGTCACCCCTGGCCGGGGTACCCTGGAGGAGTGGGGACCCCTTAAATCAAGGGGTCCCCCCCTCGAAGGCACCCAAGGACCAGGGGTGAAGCCCGAGGCTGTTCCCCCGTCCCTGGGCGGTGGATGGGGGGCTGATAGCCTTTGTTGTGTAAAATAAAGAATATTGTTTTTTGTTTTTTTTTGTAGTACTACAAGTTCCAGCAAGCCTCCCCCTGCAAGCTGGTACTTGGAGAACCACAAGTACCTGCATGCGGGGAAATAATGGGCCCACTGGTACCTGTAGTTCTACCACAGAAAAAATACCCAAATAAAAACAAATCACACACACCTTGAAAGTATAATTTTATTCAAACACACTTACACACTCATACATACTTACCTACATCCCACATCGAGTATCACGTACACTTGTCCAGTAGAATCCATGGGGTACCTGTAAGGAATAAAATTATACTTACAGACCATCCAGTGAAGGTCGGTCCTCTTCAGTCCTGTAGTAATCCAAAGGGTAGATTAAAAAAAATAATAATGAAATCCAGCTCCACGCAACTAAAGGGGTTCCATGTGGACACATGAAACCCCTTTTCCCGAATTGCGGGGACCCCCCGTGACTGCTGTCACTGGAGACCCCGCCAGCCAATCAGGGAGCTCCATGTCATGGCGCTCTCCTGCTTGGCTGTGCGCTACTAGCCTGTCAATAAGGAGTAGTGCAGCAGCTAGAATGGAGGATCGCGCTCCTCCATTCTAGCCTATGATAGGAACTTTATATAACTAGCAGAGCCCGGCACTCCTGATAGATGTTACAACGGCCCTGGTGTCATCCTAAAGAAGTTAGGCAATTTGTTAGAGGCATCACTCACTGGACTAATACATACAAATAAAGACATTGCACTACTACCAGCACAGAGTACTCTGATGAAGGATTAAACTTCGAAATGTACTGTGCTGGTGGTAGTGCAGTGTCTTTATTTGTATGTATAAATCCGCTTGTAAACGTCAAAATTTTATTGTAACAGGTCACATCATAAAATCCAAAGTTTCGGGGTGCTTAGCCCCTTTGTCAAGGTGTGACACACTAGAGGCAGCATTAAATCTATTTAAATTCAAGCTGCAGTGCCGTGCTATATGACAGTGTTTCTACTAGGGATGAGCGGGTTCGGTTACCCGAGAAACGAACCCCCCAGAACATCACGTCCTGACCCGGATCTGACTCTGGCTCGGGTTTTCCCACCAGACTCGAACCAGAACGAGACAAAACTTCATCATCCCGCTGTCGGATTCTCACGAGTTTTGGATTCCATATAAGGAGCCGCGTGTCGCAGCCATTTTCACTCCAATCCTGGAGAGTGTAGCGAGAGGACGTGTCTCTCTCCTCAGTGTCTGTCTGTGCGGGAAAGTGGTGTGGTGACCTGCTCTGTCTTATGTGTGTCATTCCAGTGCTGTGTTGTGCTGCATCAGTCCAGTGGTGGTGTCTTGTGCTGCATAAGTCCAGTCACAGTGGTGATGTCCTCTGCTGCCATATGTCCAGTGCTGCTGTTTAAGTCCAGTCCAGTGGTGCTGTGTTCTGCTGCATCAGTCCAGTGGTGGTGTCTTGTGCTGCATCAGTCCAGTTACAGTAGTGGTGTCCTCTGCTGCCATATGTCCAGTGCTGCTGTATAAGTCCAGTCCATTGCAGTGGTGCTATGTTGTCCTGCATCAGTCCAGTGCTGGTGTCCCTGTGCTGCTGTATATGTCCAGTGGTACTGCCATATAAGTCCAGTGGTACTGCCATATAATTCCAGTGATACTGCCATATTTGTCCAGTGGTACTGCCGTATAAGTCCAGTGGTACTGCCATATAAATCCAGTGATACTGCCATATATGTCCATTGGTATTGCCATATACTGTAAATCCAGTGGTACTGGCGTATAAATCCAGTCCAGTGATACTGCCGTATATGTCCAGTGGTACTGCCATATAAATCCAGTGATACTGCCATATATATCCAGTGGAACTGCCATATAAATCCAGTCCAGTGATACTGCTGTATATGTCCAGTGGTACTGCTGTATATGTCCAGTGATACTGCTGTATAAGTCCAGTGGTACTGCCATATAATTCCAGTGATACTGCCATATATGTCTAGTGGTACTGCCGTATAAATCCAGTGGTACTGCCATATAAATCCAGTCCAGTGATACTCCGTATATGTCCAGTGGTACTGCCTTATAAATCCAGTTGTACTGCCATATAAATCCAGTCCAGTGATACTGCTGTATATGTCCAGTGGTACTGCCGTATAAGTCCAGTGGTACTGCCATATAATTCCAGTGATATTGCCGTATATGTCCAGTGGTACTGCCGTCTAAATCCAGTGGTACTGCCGTATAAATCCAGTCCAGTGATACTGCCTTATATATGTCCAGTGGTACTGCCGTATAAGTCCAGTGATACTGCTGTATAAGTCCAGTGATACTGCCGTATAAGTACAGTGATACTGCCATATAAATCCAGCCCAG
The DNA here is from genome assembly GCF_028390025.1 of Pseudophryne corroboree. NCBI lineage: Eukaryota > Metazoa > Chordata > Amphibia > Anura > Myobatrachidae > Pseudophryne > Pseudophryne corroboree. Next base: position 498,538,704 of record NC_086449.1, on the reverse strand, counting down.
TGATACTGCCGTTTATGACCAGTGGTACTGCCGTATAAGTCCAGTGATATTGGAGTATAAGTCCAGTGGTACTGCCATAAAATTCCAGTGATATTTCCGTATATATGTCCAGTGGTACTGCTGCCATATAAATCCAGTCTAGTGATACTGCCGTATATGTCCAGTGATACTGCTGTATATGTCCAGTGGTACTGCCATATAATTTCAGTGATACTGCTGTATAAATCCAGTGATACTGCCGTATAAGTCCATTGATACTGCCGTATAAATCCAGTCCAGTGGTACTGCCGTATAAGTCCAGTACAGTGGTGTTGCTATATAAGTCCTGTGGTACTGCCATATAATTCCAGTAATACTGCCATATATGTCTAGTGATACTGCCGTATAAATCCAGTGGTACTGCCGTTTAAATCCAGTCCAGTGATACTCCGTATATGTCCAGTGGTACTGCCTTATAAATCCAGTTGTACTGCCGTATAAATCCAGTCCAGTGATACTGCTGTATATGTCCAGTGGTACTGCCGTATAAGTCCAGTGGTACTGCTATATAATTCCAGTGATACTGCCTTATATGTCCAGTGGTACTGCCGTCTAAATCCAGTGGTACTGCCGTATAAATCCAGTCCAGTATTACTGCCTTATATATGTCCAGTGGTACTGCCGTATAAGTCCAGTGATACTGCTGTATAAGTCCAGTGATACTGCCGAATAAGTCCAGTGATACTGCTGTATAAGTCCAGTGATACTGCCGTATAAGTCCAGTGATACTGCCATCAGGGCCGGTTCCAGGGCTTCTGGCGCCCCGGGCGGCATTGGGGGGCGTGGCTTCATACAGGGGGCGTGGTCATTTACGCCCCCTGTACAGACTGGAATGATGCGCGGTGCGCGATGACGTCATCGCGCACCGCACATCAAAGGTCCTTTCAACGAAGAGAAACTAGACGCGTAGCGTCTAGTTCCCTTCGTGGAGAGGACCTTGGCCGTGCGGTGCGCGATGACATCATCGCGCACCGCACAGTAAAGGACCTCTCCACGAAGGGAAACTAGATGCGTAGGCGTCTAGTTTCCCTTCCCAGCGGCCAGCGGCAGCAGGGCGACAGCGGGGGCCGGGGGGCACACACTGCAGCAGCGGATCTTGCCCTGGTGCGGCGCCCTCCGGAAGGCGCCCTGCGCCCTCCGGAAGGCGGCGCCCCGGGCAAAAGTACTGCTTGTCCGTGGCAAGATCCGCTACTGACTGCCATATAAATCCAGTCTAGTGATACTGCCGTATATGTCCAGTGATACTGCTGTATATGTCCAGTGGTACTGCCATATAATTTCAGTGATACTGCTGTATAAATCCAGTGATACTGCCGTATAAGTCCATTGATACTGCCATATAAATCCAGTCCAGTGGTACTGCCGTATAAATCCAGTACAGTGGTGTTGCTATATAAGTCCAGTGGTACGGCCATATAATTCCAGTAATACTGCCATATATGTCTAGTGGTACTGCCGTATAAATCCAGTGGTACTGCCGTTTAAATCCAGTCCAGTGATACTCCGTATATGTCCAGTGGTACTGCCTTATAAATCCAGTTGTACTGCCGTATAAATCCAGTCCAGTGATACTGCTGTATATGTCAGTGGTACTGCCGTATAAGTCTAGTGGTACTGCCATATAATTCCAGTGATACTGCCGTATATGTCCAGTGGTACTGCCGTCTAAATCCAGTGGTACTGCCGTATAAATCCAGTCCAGTGATACTGCCTTATATATGTCCAGTGGTACTGCTGTATAAGTCCAGTGATACTGCCGTATAAGTCCAGTGATACTGCTGTATAAGTCCAGTGATACTGCCGTATAAGTCCAGTGATACTGCCGTATAAGTCCAGTGATACTGCCATATAAATCCAGTCCAGTGATACTGCCGTTTATGACCAGTGGTACTGCCTTATAAGTCCAGTGATATTGGAGTATAAGTCCAGTGGTACTGCCATATAAATCCAGTGATATTTCCGTATATGTCCAGTGGTACTGCTGCCATATAAATCCAGTCTAGTGATACTGCCGTATATGTCCAGTGATACTGCTGTATATGTCCAGTGGTACTGCCATATAATTTCAGTGATACTGCTGTATAAATCCAGTGATACTGCCGTATAAGTCCATTGATACTGCTGTCTAAATCCAGTCCAGTGGTACTGCCGTATAAGTCCAGTACAGTGGTGTTGCTATATAAGTCCAGCGGTACTGCCATATAATTCCAGTAATACTGCCATATATGTCTAGTGGTACTGCCGTACAAATCCAGTGGTACTGCCATTTAAATCCAGTCCAGTAATACTCCGTATATGTCCAGTGGTACTGCCTTATAAATTCAGTTGTCCTGCCATATATATCCAGTCCAGTGATACTGCTGTATATGTCCAGTGGTACTGCCGTATAAGTCCAGTGGTACTGCCATATAATTCCAGTGATACTGCCGTATATGTCCAGTGGTACTACCGTCTAAATCCAGTGGTACTGCCGTATAAATCCAGTCCAGTGATACTGCCTTATATATGTCCAGTAGTACTGCCGTATAAGTCCAGTGATACTGCTGTATAAGTCCAGTGATACTGCCGTAAAAGTCCAGTGATACTGCCGTATAAGTCCAGTGATACTGTTGTATAAGTCCAGTGATACTGCCGTATAAGTCCAGTGATACTGTCATATAAATCCAGTCCAGTGATACTGCCGTTTATGACCAGTGGTACTGCCGTATAAGTCCAGTGATATTGGAGTATAAGTCCAGTGGTACTGCCATATAATTCCAGTGATATTTCCGTATATGTCCAGTGGTACTGCTGCCATATAAATCCAGTCTAGTGATACTGCCGTATATGTCCAGTGATACTGCTGTATATGTCCAGTGGTACTGCCGTATGATTTCAGTGATACTGCTGTATAAATCCAGTGATACTGCCGTATAAGTCCATTGATACTGCCGTATAAATCCAGTCCAGTGGTACTGCCGTATAAGTCCAGTACAGTGGTGTTGCTATATAAGTTCAGTGGTGCTGTACTGTGTTGTATATTATTTACTCGAAATAAAGTGGTTATTAATATTTAATCCAAATAATTTTTACAGGGTTTGCCCGCTCTCCTTTGCTGCATTTTGTTATATAAATCCAGAAAAATAATGGAGAACAAAAATTTGGAGGATAAAATAGAAAAAGATCAAGAACTACTTTCTCCTACTGCTGCTGCTGCTGTTGTTTCTGCTGGGAATCGATCGTCATTCCAGAGGGGAAGCCGGAAGACCACTTGTACTACTTCAACTAAGCAAATGACTGTCCAATAGTCCTTTGCGAGGAATATGAAATATGACAGCAGTCATCAGGTTGCAAAGCAGATAACTAAGGCCTTGACAGCTATGTTAGTGTTAGATGTGCGTCCGGTATCCGCCATTAGTGCAGAGGGACTGCAGTGCCACTCCTAGATGGGCCAGGTGTTTGTGCAGCATACTTGTGTCGCTTATCTTAGTCATACAGCTACCTCACTGCACATCTTTTTCTTCTTTGCATGATGTGCTGTTTGGGGCCTAGTTTTTTTAAGTGCCATCCTGTCTGCCATTGCAGTGCCACTCCTAGATGGGCTAGGTGTGTGTGCCACACACTTGTGTCGCTTAACTTAGCAATCCAGCTACCTCATGCACCTCTTTTTCTTCTTTGCATCATGTGCTGTTTGGGGCCTATTTTTTAAATCTGTCATTCTGTCTGATACTGCAGTGCCACTCCTAGATGGGCCAGGTGTTTGTGCCGCACACTTGTGTTGCTTAGCATGGTTATCCAGCCACCTCGGTGCAACCTTTTGGCCTAAAAACAATATTGTGAGGTGTTCAGAATAGACTGGAAATTAGTGGAAATTAATGTTATTGAGGTTAATAATACCGTAGGATCAAAATTACCTCTAAATTATGTGATTTTAGCTGTTTTTATGTTTGTTTTTTCAAAAACCATCCAGATCCAAAACCAAATCACGAAAGGGTGGTTTTGGCAAAACCAATCCAGATCCAAAACATGAGCATGGAACCAAAACCAAAACACAAAACACGAAAAGTGCCCGCCGCACATCTCTAGTGATAAGGTTGTACTGTGAGCTGAGTTGCCGAGTGGTACAGTATGTTTATATAAAGTACTCTGTGTAATGGTAAAAGGACCATGGTTAACCAGCAGTCAAGCATTCATCATTATGGGTATCATGAAGAAAATCCAAAACAGAAACCTAGTACATTAATAGGTAAATGTATTGTATACACTTCCTGCTTCACCTCATTACCATGGCGATGCTGGAAGGGACATCGACAAGATGTACTAAGCAAAAGCTCCCCCCTCTGGCGATGTTCCCTGAGCACTTCAGCACTGAGTGGAAGCAAGGAAGAGGCAAACAACTACAGACCAGTGAGTCTTACTTCAGTAGTAGGGAAAAGAAACAGTTGTACTGTACAGTACATTATCTCAAATCCAGCAATTTACAGGATCCCAAACAGTATGGATTCACGAGGGGAGATCATGTCAAACAAACCTTATTGACTTTTTGGACTGTGTGACTAAAGTGATGGCTTTAGGTGCAGCCGTGGATATACAATAGCTTACAGTATATAGACTTTAGTAAGGCTTTTGACACTTCCACATTGCAGATTGCTAAATGAACTTGAAAGCTTGGGATTGCATACTAAGATTGTTGAATGGATCAGATCTTGGTTGCATGATAGAAAACAGAGTCGTAGTAAATGGAGTGTGTTCACAGGAGGGAAATGTTACCTGTGGAGTACCCCAGAAATCTGTATTTGGACAAGTGCTTTTTAATATCTTTATTGGTGACATTGCAAATGGCATTAAAGGGAAAGTGCTTTACTGTATGCTTTTTTTGCAGAGGAAAAAAAAGAAGGTTCTGTACACAACAGGGTACAGTAGATACATCAGGAGGGGTAAAACAAATGATTGAGGATCTACTGTAGGTTGACTAGAGGAATGTCCAAGATTGTAGCAATTACAGGTAAATTCCAAAAAAATGCAAAATCATGCACTTGGGTCTCCAAAATCCAAAGGCTACTGTACAATAAATACACTATACAGTACTGTAGTATTAATGGTATTACTGTATACTGGAAACTACTGAGGAGGAAAGGGATCTACCGTAGGAGTCACTATTTCAGATGACTTAAAGGCAAGTAAGCAATGTACTGTAACAAAGACATGAGGAAGGCTAGTCAGATGCTTGTCTGCATTGGGAGAGGGATGAGCAGCAAATAGAAAGTACTGTATTAATGCCACTGTACTGTATAGGTCATTGGTTCGGCCTTATCTAGAATACAGTGTTAAATTCTTGAGGCCATACTGTATCTTCAAAAGGATATTACTACATTAGAGACTGTACAAAGAAAGGCAACTAAAATGGTGTACGGCCTACATCTCAAAACATACAGTATTGTACCCAGACAGACTAAAAATCTGAATACAGTACTATAAGTACTGTACTGTAGTTTGGAGCAGATAATGGAATGGAGGAGGTAAATACTTTAAGGATAAAATAAGGTTTGAGATAAAAATATTGTAAAAAAAGGGTCAGACTAGATTGACACAGTGGTTCTTATCTGCTGTCAAATTCTAGTGTATGTTTCTACAGTATGTTTCTATGTTTAATACCACTTCTCCCCCATAATGACACATCATACTGTACATTTACCCCCCATGTACCATACCATACTGTATAAAGGAATATTTATTGGAAAAGCATCAATACAAATGTAAAAAAGTCTTTCTTACAAATCAGATTTTATCTACTGTACAGTACTGATCAAAAATGCACTCTATTATACAGGACTTCTAAAGCTGTAAACAACTGTTCATACATTTCAATAACAGTACTACCGTATAGTATAATGTACAATAGTGTAGCTTATACAATATTCAGACAAATGCAATTTTAAAAACATTTTTAATAATGCGTCAATGAAAATTTTATACAGAAAATACAGTACTACATACCAGTGGCTTGACCATTTCTTTCAACTATAACAGGCTATACTTTATACAGGTGATGTATATAATTATTACAATGTTCAGGCGTAAGTACTTCTTTCCAAACTGTTTTGATCCCATCCAAAAGCTACTGTTTTGTTGTTGGCTTCACAACACTCCTAATATATCTCTTTAATTGAGCCCACACTAATTCAATTGGATTCATGTCTGGTGATCTAAAATAAACAGTAAGCCAATAAAAACATTTACTACAGTGCTGTACAAACACTACTTGTACAGTATTAAAACAATACTCACTCTGGTGTTGTGTGTTCCCAGTTGATACCTTTCTCTTCCATGAATTTTGCTGAGGCAGAGTGTTTGGGACCATTATCCTGGAATATCTTGGTCTGAGATTGGTAATATTCCCTCATGAATGGCACCATACATCCCTCTACTATTTTTTATTGAAGGAATTGCTTATCCATGATCCCCACAGAAATAAGAAAATGTTTGTTGATAAGCAACTAATTTTATTGTGAATTTACATGTATTGTACAGTACAGCATGTATTTCTATAGAACACAGGCACAGAATAAAGTACAGTACCTTCGAACAATAATAGGGGACCAGCTCCTAATCGTGATATGGCTCCCCATACATGGACCTTCAATGGATGCTTTGGACGTGGCTTTAATGAGACATGGTGACGTTTACGGAATGACATTCGGGAGAACCTCTCAAGAGCAACAGACGATTCATCTGTGAAAATTACCTTGTGAAATGTTTCACCACTCTCAATCCATCGACGTGCCTGATGAACCCTCTTTTCTTTATTCACATCTCTTATCATGGGAGATATACTGTGAAGAGCCAAAAAATAATCATATACATAATATAATATATAATTAAATATATTACAGTATATACAGTTATACAGTATGTACAGTATACTGTAAATACTGTATGTATACTTATACAGTATATATATATATATATACAGTACAGTATATACACAGTACTGTATATATACTGTATATATACTTTATACAGGGTATATACTATACTATACAGTATATACCTGTACAGTGTGTATATATGTATGTACAGTATATATATATATATATATATATATATATATACACACACACAGTATATACTTGTAGGTAGGACCGGCACTCCTCCCTCTATAAAACAAATTGACCCCGGTGCCCTCTGGAACAGATTACATATAGTCCTTTTCAAACAGCAGGGGCACTCAGAGGAATTATAACAAATTTTTGATGTTGAAGTTCAGGTGGACATGTTGTGGTATCACCCGTATCAGGAGTATTAAAGTATTCCTGGAGCCTTAATTTATGGGATAAACAATGTCGTTCTATTTGCCAGTTCAGTTGGTTGAACGGAGTTGTTGGCATGAAAGACAGTGCTTTTTCCAATACCGCCATTTCCATCTGGGAGAAGGATCTGTTAGAAAGATTGTACACTAAGGATTCTTGTTTACTGGTTGATCCTTGAACACTGCCAGCCCCTGTGGGTGGCCGCCCTCTTCTTCCTTTCTCTTTGGGCGTTTCCAGTGGTGTCCCTAAAGGGACATTGGTCGTATTTGATGAACCCCCTGAGTCTTGGAGTGCACTTTCACTGTCACTATTTGAAGAGCCAGCCGTATTCTGTTGCATTTCTCTCCTTTTCCTCCAACTGTGCTTACTTCTGGCATTATAAGGCCTATTCGAACTGCCTTCTGCCCCCATCAGCCACCTGTAGACTTTATTAGAGTCATAGTCCTCTTTAACCATTTGATGCTTGCCTCGTTTTAATTTAATAAGTTCTTTCCTGTAATTTCACATTGTTTTTGTAATTTGGAAACCCATTCTTGATTGGATTCACGTTGTAACATGGTCTTGTTTATCGACTTCAATCCTGGATATTTTTTCTCTTGTATTCTTTAATTCTCGTCCTGCTTCTTCAACTACCAGGAGGATTAAGTCTAGGCTGCACATGTTTAAAATGCCAATCCACTTTTTACAAAATTCCGGATTGTACCGGCCTATTGTGGGAACGTTTCTGACTCTAAAGCCTCTGGGCACCATCTTTTCCCTGTGATATTTCGATAAGGATGCAGTAAAAAATCACATTCCTTCTTTAATTTTAATAACTGGTGATATATGTCCTCAAATCCACCAGATCTCTCTACAAAGTCCAGTTTTTCCTTAAATAAAAGGCGCTCTGCATCGTCATCGGTGAAGCTAAATGAATCACCCAGTGTTGTCTGCATGCTCCTGCATCCAGGAACATCCTCGTTACGCAATGTTGAGGGGGTTGAATCCATGTTGAAAGCGCCTCTGTGCAATCTGTATTTGTAAGTGCAGTTGTGCAAACAAAGTAGAAAGTGTCCAGTACCCACATAAAGGGGGTCATTCCGAGTTGTTCGCTCGCTGCCGATTTTCGCTATACTGCGATTAGCCGCTACCTGCGCATGGTACGCAGGGCGCATGCGCTAAGTATTTTAGCTCAAAACTTAGTAGATTTACTCACGTCCGAACAAAGAATTTTCATCGTTGCAGTGATCGGAGTGTGATTGACAGGAAGTGGGTGTTTCTGGGCAGAAACTGGCCGTTTTCTGGGAGTGTGCAGAAAAACGCAGGCGTGCCAGGAAAAAAAGCGGGAGTGTCGGAGAAACGGGGGAGTGGCTGGCCAAACGCAGGGTGTGTTTGTGACGTCAAACCAGGAACGAAACGGGCTGAGCTGATCGCAGTGTAGGAGTAAGTCTCGAGCTACTCAGAAACTGCTAAGAATTTTCTATTCGCAATTCTGCTAATCTTTCGTTCGCAATTCTGCTAAGCTAAGATACACTCCCAGAGGGCGGCGGCCTAGCGTGTGCAATGCTGCTAAAATCTGCTAGCGAGCGAACAACTCGGAATCACCCCCAAAGTGCAGTGCTATTTTTAAAAACAACGGAAGACTCCACCTCAATAAGGGGTAATGTCACTTTAAATGAAATTTCTTTCTTGGGGGTGCCTTGTCCCGGGCTGGGGTGCAAGCAGCTCTCACCTGACCTGACCCAAATGGATATACTTGTAGGTAGGACCGGCACTCCTCCCTCTAAAACAAATGGACCCCGGTGCCCTCTGGAACAGATTACATATAGTCCTTTTCAAACAGCAGCAGCAGCAACAGCACTCAGGGGAATTTATAACAAGCAAAAAGTGTGTTTCACATCCACACGGTTTCACTTCAAAAGATAATTATTTGTTTGCTGTTTTTTGTTGCACACCTTGACAAAGGGGCATGTGAGCCCCGAAACGTTGGGAACCGTGTGGATGTGAAATACACTATTTGCTTGTAATAAATTCCTCTGAGTGCTGCTGCTGTTTGAAAAGGACTATACACACAGTATATTACATATATATATATATATATATATAATCCATGGAAGCAGCCCGGCACTCCGCTGTCCCCGTAGGGGTATCGCTCCGGTGCCCTCCTAGGGGTATGGTGGCCCCAATATGCAGAAGAGAGGGTGACGGCGGCACTCAGAGTCTTTCACAACGAGGTGAATCAAAGCAAATAGTGCTTTTATTGTCAACATTTCGGGGGACGGACCCCCTTCCTCAGGACACTGCAAACTCAGTGTCCTGAGGAAGGAGGTCCGTCCCCCGAAACGTTGACAATAAATGCACTATTTGCTTTGATTCACCTCGTTGTGAAAGACTCTGAGTGCCGCCGTCACCCTCTCTTCTATATATATATATATATATATATATATTATATACACACACACACACACACACACACAGTACACACTTTGTATATTGATTTTCGTCATTATTTATCACTTATCAAAGGATTATTAACTGTGAAAAAGTGTGCATTTCTGCTTTATACTGCTTACAGTATTTTACCTTGTAGCGCCAAAGGTCCATCCCATTTTCCGACGCATCCTTCTAATGCTGGTGATTGATATGTCCAGGTCCTACTTGGACTGGAGAATTAATTTTATTTGCGAAGCAGTACGCTCATCATCCTCACGAGTTAGTAACCTCCCCAATTTCTTGCACTCTCCTACGATACAGTATAAAAATACGAATTAATGAACAGCACAATCACAGAAAGATAGTGTTCCTTTTTTTCTTTACTATTACAACAAAATTGACTATTGTAGACAGTATGTCAGTTAAACATTACAGTACTGTACGTACCATGTGCATTTTGTAGGAAATACTAATCTGGGCGTTGTTCTCTCAAAAGCATGATAGCGAACGGTTTGTAAAGTGACTATAATGCCACTTTCCTTGAGCCATGCCTGGATCTCTTTAATACTTGTATTTTATTTTTTCATGTTGGCGATTATCTTGCTCATAGTTTTGTTGATAGTTACTGGCATGTTGTCCAACCGTAACGCCTGTGTGGAGAAAAAACATTTGTGAATACTTCAGGTTTCAAACATTTACACATTTGAAAATTTGCATTGCTTTTATGCTAAAAGCTAATACAGTACATGTTTACTATACAGTACTTATACTGTACAGTACTGTACTAAAAATACCACATCAGTGTTATGGACTGCAATTACTGTCCTGTACAAAACAGTTGAATAACCATCCTTGGAAGTGCATGGGCCCTGTGAAACTTACAGTACTGTACTTCATAAGGGACGACTGACCTACTGTACCAGCATTGCATGTCACTACACAAGCACTACTGTATGTAAATTCTTTAATTATTGCCTACCAGCAATGCTGCTTACTGTATCCTGTATATTAAATACTGTAGGCCTAGAAATGTGCATCTCAATAAGCTAGTTAAAATATACAGGGGCTATGGGGATAAGTGATCTCGATGCACCATACGATACACCAGACTCAGGTGCATAGCCAGAACTTTGTGGGACTCATGGCAACATTTTGAAGGGCCCTGTCCCAATGCTTGTAGAGAGACTCTTCTCTGCAGCAGTTGTTAATTTTATGCCCTACAGTACTGTAGTACTGTAGTTAATTTTCTGATCCATAGCAGAGCCTCATTTAATGTTATGCCCCATAGTAGTGTCCTAGTTTCTTTTATAAATCGTACAGTAGTAGTGAATATGTTCACCCTGTACAGTATGTCACATATCAGAGCTGCCAGTACACATTATGCCACACAGTACCCCCAATTCACATTATTATATATAGTGCTCCCCATTCATATTGTGCCTCATTACAAAGCCTCGTTCCATATTATATAACATTAAAAGGCCCTACAGTTCATTTTATACCACATTATAATGAGCAGGTCCAGGGGCATACCTAGATACATTTTGCAGGCCCCAAGGAAAGAGTTTGAAAGGACCCCCACGTACCACCCACTGGCAAAAAATGTGTACACAGTAACACATGTAACTTTGACAGGGAAGATGGGCCCCTCTCAGATCTGGGCCCCATAGCAGCTGCACAGCCTGCACCTATGGTAGCTATGCCCTTGACTCAATCGCATAGCCAGTTGACAAAATGGCTGCCACCCGTGACCCTGCGCCTCGTGGCAGCCCTCAGCTATGGAGTGAGCGACGGCATAGGTTTTACTAGTTACAGGGCAATGTGAAGGAGCGTCTCAATCCCCTAGTTAAAATACACAGGGGCGAAAGGGATAAGCGAGCTCTATGCACCGTACAATACACCTCCCCCTTGGTGCTTAAAAACCCTTGTCCGCAGCCTAACCCTACTTGCTCCCTGTCATAACCCCCACATTCGGGATGCCGGTGCTCAGTATACCGACGTTGGCATCCCAAATGCAAAATTCCCAAATGCGAAAATGCCAACAGGGGTTCGTTAAGTACTGTACTGTACACTATAGTACCCAGTGCTGAAAGTAGGGTGGTACGGAGTACGATTAAGAAATTTGGTGGTGGTACGCAGTACTATCAGCCCTCCACTGGTGCATAATTTATATGGGGCAACTTTGTGTTTGGGACATAAAATGGTGTCAGCGGTATAACTGTGTGTGGTATAATATGTAAGGCATTATGGTGTTTGGCATAATGTGTAAGGGGCATTTCGGTGTGGGGCATAATGTGGCCATGCCCCTATTGTTATGCAGCAACTTTCCTAGTTTTGTGTAACCATGCCCCCTCATGACACCTGACCACATCCATTTTAACGATCAGTACCACTAAGAAAAAATTTCTACTTGCACCACTGATAGTACCCACCTCCCCTCTAATCCAAAAGCTCCCCTTCTGCAGCCTAAACCTAAACCTCCCCCTTGATGCTTAACCCTAAGTGCCCCCCTGGTGGTGCCTAAATCTAAATTTCCCTTTCCTGGCTGTATACTTACTTCTTCCGGCGTCCTTACTATCAGTATCCTGTCTGTCAGGATCACGAAACCGGTCTCCCACCCAATTTGAGTCATAATCACCGCCATTTTAAGGGGTGTGTGGATTCTGGCACCGGGATCTCAACCGCTGGGATACCAAATCATGAAAGTCACACCAGAATTTTCGTTACACAATACCACTGGGAAGCAAGGATGAAATCAAAGAGTAGTGTGCTTACCGGCTGTGTGGGGCCTCACGCCTCCTCCTGGGCCTGGGGGGACTGTGGGAGGGCAGGTGGCAGCGGTTCTGTGAAAAAAAAAATAACAGTACCGTAAGTGAAGCTGTCAGTTTGTCAATTCCAACTCCTCTGAAGTGACATCACCATCCTGCGCTTGTTGTGTTCCTGCAGGATTGCCCTGCTGGCCCTCCTGTATGCCCTCAGCTTCTTCTTGTTGCTGGTGAGAGCTCGGTCCCACCAGCAAACAAGAAGTCGCAGCTCTCCCATGCTGTATGCGTGCTGCCATTATCCCCACAGCATAGAGCGTACAGCATACAGCATCCGAGACGTGCATCCTAGACGTGCATCCCAGGTTGTTCTGAACTGGTATATACTGTACAGTATTGTGTGCAATGGCAGATAGTTACAGTAGTTATGGAAACTGTCATTTTCCTGTGCGCATAATCATATTCAAACTTCCCGTTCATTTTGATTATGCTGTAATGGCTACGGGATTTGGATGCTCAAACTCTACAATACAGTATAGTGTATCCCTAATGTCAATGGATCATAGTTTGTAACACATTCTATACTATAGATGTGGCTGTAACATGATTTGCATCTGTATAGACTATTTAAATGAATCGCTCATTCTACGGGAATTACATCGAAAATTCACAGAACTCTTACGTGATATGAACCTTTGTTTTACATGATAGCTTGCATCTGTATACACTATTTAAATTGATTGATTTATTGGTTACTTTTTTTGAGTGACAACAAAGAATGAATAATACAGTGCTCCCTGTCTGTGAAATGAGCACGCTCCCAGGGGAGAGGGAAGGGGAAAGGGGGAGGTGGTTCAAAGACACTGCAGATACTGTATTGTCTTGAAACACAGTATTTAGCAACCACCTCCCTCCTACCCCTTTCCCTCCCCCTGTGAGCATGCTCACTTCACAGACAGGGAGGGAGGTCAGGTTAAAATAAATTAATAACACAGTACTATACAGTATGTAAATGAAGAGCTGAAGTACAGTCGCTTTGATAGAGACACGAGCTCTTGTGTAAATGTTGGCAGTGATCCCTTCTCATACAGTACAGCACAGATTCTCTAATATCAATGAACTACAGTACTGCTCGAACAGTTAGTTGCATCTGTATACACTACAGTATTTATATTTATTGATATGTCTACGGGACCCCATTGCCGCTGTTTTAGATAGCGGAATGAGATGCTCCTGCAGATTTACCCTGATTTATGTAAATCCTGTGTGCACACTTCTATTGAATGTGAAGGTACATTACAATAAATAAAACATTTTTTTAATAAAGTGTCAGGAAAAAATAAACATGCATTTGCACTTTGGGAATCAAACCCGGGACTCTAAGCATGGGAAGTGGCACACTTCACCACTCGGACATGATTCCTCATGATATATACACAAGCTCATGTGTAAATGTACTGTAAGCAGTGATCCCCTCATACTGTACAATACAGCACCTATACCTAATGTCAATGGACCATAGTTTGTAACACGTTCTATAGTATAACATGATTTGCATCTGTATACACAATTTATCTTAATCACTCATTCCACGGTAATTATGAACTCAAAGACCCTATCTTCATAAGAATCTTTGTTTTACACATTCGCTTGCGTCTGTACACACTATTTTAATTGATTGATTTATTGGTTCATTTTTTGGGGTGAATGAATAATTTCTGCAGAACAGAGAATGAATAATTTCTGCAGAACACAGTATTTACCAACCCCCTCCCCCCACCCCCTTTCCCTGGGAGTCTGCTCATTTCACAAATGGAGGGAGGTCAGGTTACAATAAATTCACAACACAGTACTATACAGTATGTAAATGAAGAGCTGATACGAAGTGAAGTCACTTTGATAGAGACAAGAGCTCCTGTGTAAATGTTAGCAGTGATCCCTTCTCATACAGTACAGCACAGATTCTCTAACATCAATGAACTACAGTATTGCTCCAACAGTTAGTTGCATCTGTTTACACTAATTATATTTATTGATATGTCTACGGGACCTCATTGCCACTATTTTAGATAGCGTACTGAGATGCTCCTGCAGCTTTGTCCTGATATATGTAAAACCTGTGTGCACTCTTCTATTGAATGTGAAGGTATATTACTATAGATTAAAAGAAAAAAATAATAAAGTGTTAGAAAAAAATAAATATGCATTTGCACTTTGGGAATCGAACCCAGGACTCTAAGCATGGGATTCGGCACACTACACCACTCGGACACGACACCTCATGATAAATATACAAGCTCATGTGTAAATGTACTGTAAGCAGTGATCCCTTCCCATTGGTTTTTGGTTTATGCCGTTACAGGACTTGGACGCTCATACTGTACAATACATATACATGTAACGTCAATGAACTACTGTATACTTTATTTTTATTTATTGATATGTCAACATCAATGGACTACAGTATTGCTTTAACACATTAGTTGCATCTGTATACACTGTTTATATATATATATATATATATATATATATATATTGCCTACAGGACTTGGATGCTCACATACAGTAGAACGGCAATGGACAAAGTATTTTAACACGTTCATTTACATCTGTATAAACTATTTTTTTATTGACTCTCTCTGACCATTGGTCTGTGTGTACAGTATACAGTAAAATTACAGTCATCACTGACCATTTGCAAGAGCTTGTAGATCAATGCACTACTATTCGCTCTAAAGTACTGGTTTAGTGGAGCATTAGCCACCCAGTGGTGGAGGTGTGTATTGCATGCTGAGTATGTAGTCGTGCCTCAACGCGCCTGTCCGTGACATAAACTCAACAACCCAAGCTATCGCCTAGGTGCGACTAAACCTCAGTTTAGGCAGAGAAACGGTAAAGATGAGGGAGGATCCATCTGTACATAGCTGCACTGTGAAAAAAACAAAACAAATGTCTTTGTACACACATATCCAACCTTGACATGCATCATGTTAGAAGACTGGATGGTTTTCACCAGGCCATAGAAAGGACACGAGTGACAAATGAAACAACACAAATTAGACATCATGTCACATGATGTCTAATTTGTGTTTCATTTGTCACTCGTGCCCTTTCTATGGCCTGGTGAAAACCATCCACTCTAATTCTAACTTTTGACAAAGTTGTGTTCCCAGTGACGAAACCTATCAGACATTTACATTCCCACCAACAGGACCGGTGCTAGGGCAAAAGTTGTTGCATTATATATCAGCACCACCTCCAGTGGCTCTCGCACAAGCACCAATAGAACTACACTTTCTCCACATAGCACCATGTGAGGACTTGCACTATATGTGCAGGAAATCTGCTGAATTCAATGACACCAGGCCATAGAAAGGGCACGAGTAACAAATTAAACAACACAAATTAGACATCATGTCACATGATGTCTAATTTGTGTTGTTTCATTTGTCACTTATGCCCTTTCTATGGCCTGGTGAAAACCATCCACTCCAATTCTAACTTTTGACAAAGTTGTGTTCCCAATGACGAAACCTACTGTATCAGATATTTACATTCCCACCAACAGGACCTGTGTTAGGGCAAAAGTTGCTGCATTATATATCAGCACCACCTCCAGTGGCTCTCGCACAAGCACCAATAGAACTACACCACGTGAGGACTTGCACTATATCTGCGGGAAATCTGCTGAATTCAATGATACCAAGGACTCAAAAGTAGTTACTATAAAATAGCACTCAACCACGTAACTGACAATTTCCCCCCAAAAAAAACAGCTCAGAAATTGTCGGGTTTTATTTATGAGTGAATTATATGAAGAACATAAATTTATTCCTATGCAAGGGTAGAAGGGTGACAGTGCGCTACTCACAGCTGCTATCCGGGTAAACTATAAAGGAGTTTCTCCACCCTCCACTTCCAAATAGACAAAAACAAACATATAGGATACCACTGAACCAGCGCTGCGTGGAGGTCAATAGATTCGTATTCATGCAATTTCCTTCTTTTAACTCAGTGTACCCAAAAACGAGGAAATATAGAAGAACATAGTGCAGTACCTTCTATTAAAACAAATTTAATATCACAGAATCACATTGCACAAATCATTTATAAAATACAATAAAATGGTGGTTAGCTGAAATAAACCACTTTCTATCACTGTAGTTACACAGCAATTATTGTGATGGCATTCAATGGTGGACTGAATCCTGTATAGGTAGGGCAATGGGTAATTACCAAATGCAGGTAGAAACTGGCACAAAACAGTTCCACAAACGTGTGGACATCAGGCTTTCCAGCTGCAGCAGGAGAGTTATTCTGGTGTCCGTCCGCCTCCCTAATGTGGCATCGATCACAAAAGGGAGCTGACCTTGAAAAAGACCCAGGCAGGGTCGGAACGCGTGGGTGCCCCGGTGGACTTACCTGGGAAAGGAGGATGTGGTACGATCGATCGACGCGTAGCGTCTAGTTCCCTTCGCAGAGAGGACCTTTTCTGTGTGGTGCGCGATGACGTTATCGCGCACCGCACAGCAAAGGTCCTCTCCATGAAGGGAAACTAGATGCTACGCGTCTAGTTCCCTTCACAGGGGGACACAGCCGGGGGACACAGCACAGCACTTCAGTAGTGGATCTTGCCATGGTGCGGCGCCCTCCAGAGGGCGCCGGCGCCCTCCGGAAGGCGGCGCCCCAGGCAAAAGTCCTGCTTGCCCGTGGCAAGATCCGCTACTGATAGCCACCACATTACATACATAGCCACCACATTACATACATAGCCACCACAGTATTAGAGGAATAGCACCACATTACATGAATAGCACCACATCACACGTATAGCATTGAATTACATGTATAGCACCGAATTACACAAATAGCACCACATAACACAAATAGCAGCACATAACACAAATAGCAGCACATTACATGTATAGCACTACACTACACGTATAGCACCGCATTATACAAATAGCACATTACACGTATAGCACGTCATTATACAAATAGCACCATATTACATACATAGCCACCACTATACATACGTAGCCACCGCATTACATACGTAGCCACCGCATTACATACGTAGTCAGTCAGTGCATTACATATGTAGACACCGCATTACATACTGTATGTAGCCACCGCATAACATACGTAGCCACCGCATTACATAAATAGGCCCATCATCATGGACAGACATTGGGCAGCTACAGGGCTAAAGAACTTTGCATAAGATATTGTCCCAGGGCTGGCTGTGAGTGCTGCCTGATCAGCTGGCATCCTGAGAACAAGATATGTCCTGCTCCTGTCTAGTCCCCAAACCATACACTGTGACCGGGGACACCCTAACCCTTACACCATCATGATAATGCAAATTATGTAATTAAAAATAACCTCTCTGCCGGGTCCCCTTCAGTGCGCAGTCAACGCCCTGGCCAGTTAAGTGAGAGTGCGGGAGCTACGGTGGTGGCGGGTATAGTGAACCCGGCTCTGACCATTGCTATGTTGCTGCTCCCGGACTGGGCTCATTGAAGAGACCTTTGGCCGGGGCTAGAGAGAGGATGCTGCTGTCCTGATTAACGTTCTACAGGTCCCCCGTTGGTTGAACAGCTTCACCACTTTTCACGGCTAGTGGCACCTGGAAGTCCTTTCTAGCTTAACTTTCGTATTGCGTTCCAATGAAACACAAGTACTGGAAGCAGTGTGAGCCAGCCCAGCCTGAGTATGTAACGGCCTGGCTGAGGGGGATATGGAACCAGCCCATCGGAATCTGTCATGGTGTCCTGGTGAGCCAATCCGCCTCTGCCTGTCATCAAAACATAAGTGCAGACTCTGGGTGGCAGTAAAACACCACAGATATCAGACCCAGAAGGGTTGGATTGGCTGCTATAATATTGTTTCTATCCAGAAAGCTATGTGTGGAACTGACAAACAATTAAATGCCATAGATCTAGTTAAGCATGAAAATGTTACAACTCCTTCATTTCTGACTGTCCACAAAGTGTGAAAACTGACTAAGGCATCTACTTGATATAATCTTGAATAAGGAACAGCAGTATATTTACACAGAGGTGGGAGTAAAGCTGAACAGAGCAAGTACTGTTACTGTGCACCTTGGTAAAACCACGTTGTATTGCAGGTAATGCAAATTTAAAATGTGCAGATAATGTAGATTTAGATTCAAGGATGGGCGTGTCCAAACTCAAATATAATAGTAGTCAGTGGCGTAACTAGGGGTCCGCAGCCACTGCGGTCGCTTGGAGGCGCGCAGGGCTGCAGGGCGCCCTAACCGCCGCCACTGATTTCTGCTGGGAAGGACACGGAGGGCACAGTGCGCTCCTCTCCTGTGTGTCCCTCCTGGGTCTCCGGCGGCAGCGGCGTGTCTGTTAAATGAAGTGCCCGTTCGTGAGCTCTGATTGGCTAATGAACCGGCACTTCATTTAACAGACACGCCGCTGTCGCCGGAGACGCAGGAGGTACACACAGGAGAGGCGTGCGCTGTACCCTCCGTGTCCTCCTTCAAAAAACGCACAGCAGCGGGGGAGCCGAGGGGGGGGGGGGGAGCATATTTGGCACTGAGGCAGCATATTTGGCACTGGGGGGTCATAGTTGGCACTTGGGGGGGGCATATTTGGCCCTGGGGGAGTATATTTGGCCCTGAGGGAGCATATTTGGCACTGAGGGGGCATAATTGGCACTGGGGGAGCATATTTGGCACTGGAGGAGCATATTTGGCACTGGGGGAGCATATTTGGCAGTATCCGTTCAGATGGTCAACCATGTTATGGTCGACAGTCATTAGGTCGACCACTATTGGTCGACATTGACATGGTCGACATGGACACATGGCCGACACGTGAAAATGGTCGACACATGAAATGTTGACACATGAAAAGGTCGACATGATTTTTTTAACTTTTTTTCTTTTGGGGAACTTTTCCATACTTTACAATCCACGTGGACTACGATTGGAACGGTAATCTTGTTGCCCGAAGCATGGCGAGCGAAGCGAGCCATGCGTGGGGAAGCGGTGCACTAATTGGGGTTCCCAGTCACTTTACGCAAAAAAGACACAAAAAGTTAAAAAACTCATGTCGACCTGTTCATGTGTCGACCATGTGTCCATGTCGACTATGTCAATGTCGCCCTATAGTGGTCGACCTAATGACTGTCAACCATAACATGGTCGACCATTCATACCGGAGCCATATTTGGCACTGGGGCTATATGTGTACCTGGTACTGGGGGGGGGCATATTTGGCACTGGGGGTATATGTGCACCTGGCACTGGTGGTGGTCATATTTGGCACTGGGGGCACATGTGTACCTGGCACTGTGGGGGAATTTCTGGCACTGGGGTCATATGTGGCACTGGAAGCACACCCTAGCAACAAGCATTACCCCCTGGTTACAAGCACAACACCCAGCTCATGAAATCCCTGGCAACAAGCATTACCCCCTAGCAATGAGCATGACACCCAGTGCATGAAACCCCTGGCAACGAATATTACCACCTGGCAACAAGCTTGAAACCCAGCACATGATACCTCTGGCAACAAGCATAACACCTAACGCATGAAACCCCTGCCAATGAGCATGACGCCCTGAGCATGAAAACCCCTGGCAACGAGCAGGTAATTTAAAAGTAATTAGAAGCCTTACTGTAGGACTTAATGTGTAATAGGCATTGCGGTTTGTGGCATAATGTATCATGGACATTGCGGCGTGTGTCATAATGTGTCACAGGCATTATGGTGTGTGGCATACTATATCATGGGCATTGTGGTATGTGGTATAATGTCTCAGGGGCATTGCAGTGTGTGGCATAATTTATAACGGGCATTGCGGTGTGTGGCATAGGGTATAACGGGCATTACGGTATGTGTCACAGGCATTACGGTGTGTGGTATACTATATCACGGGCATTGTGGTGTGGTATAATGTCTCAGGGGCATTGCAGTGTGTGGCATTATGTATAATGGGCATTGTGGTGTGTGGCATAGGGTATAACAGGCATTGCGGTATGTTTCACAGGCATTAGGGTGTGTGGTATATTATGTCACGGGCATTGTGGCATGTGGTATAATGTCTCAGGGGCATTGCAGTGTGTGGCATAATGTATAACGGGCATTGCGGTGTGTGTCATAGGGTATAACTGGCATTGCGGTATGTGTCACAGGCATTACGGTGTGTGGTATACTATATCACGGGCATTGTGGTATGTGGTATAATGTATTAGGGTCATTGCAGTGTGTGGCTCAATGTATCACGGACATTGAAGTGTGTGGCATAATGTATCACGGACATTGCGGTGTGTGTCATAATGTGTCACAGGCATTGTATGTGCAATAATGTATCAGGGGCATTGCAGTGTGTAACAGAATGTATAACGGGCATTGTGATTCCTGTCATAATGTGTCACAGGCATTACGGTGTGTGGCATAATGTGTCAGGGGCATTATGGTGTGTGGCACATTGTGTCATGGGCATTATTGTGTGTGGCATAATGTCTAATGGCCATTGCAGTATGTGGCATAATGTATACTGGGCAATGCGGAAAAATGACAAATAATGCAAGGGTCATGAATCAGGATTATTTGTTTTTCCTGGGGTGGCCAACGTCTGGGCGTGCAGGTTGCAAAACTGGGCTATAAGGTAGTTTTTTCCTGCAATGCCACGCCCCTTTATGCAAAGCCATGCCCATTTCAGCAAGGCCATGCCCCTTCGGCGTGCGCAGTTTCATCGCTTCACTAGTGCCAATTATGGGGGCAAGAGAATTTTTTGGCTTGGAGGAGAAAAATTTCTAGTTACGCCACTGATACTAGTGTAAAAATAAAAGCTATCCAGAATGTATTGGCTACATGCAAAACCAGTCAGTATTTACTGTGCATGCAAAACAATAAATATATTTGTGCCCCTTGCCTTAGAATATGCTTTTTCCAGGTGCACAGTTACAGTATGTGCTCTTTTTTGCTTTATTCCCAACATGCCCATAGTGCTGATTGGATCAAAGGGTTACAAAGCTACTGCTTTCTCATGAACCCTATTTGGCACACACTGGCCCTCATTCCGAGTTGTTCGCTCGCTAGCTGCTTTTAGCAGCATTGCACACGCTAAGCCGCTGCCCTCTGGGAGTGTATCTTAGCTTAGCAGAATTGCGAACGAAAGATTCGCAAAATTGCGAATAGAAATTTCTTAGCAGTTTCTGAGTAGCTCGACACTTACTCTGCCACTGCGATCAGTTCAGTCAGTTTCGTTCCTGGTTTGACGTCACAAACACACCCAGCGTTCGCCCAGGCACTCCCCCGTTTCTCCAGCCACTCCCGCGTTTTTCCCAGAAACGGCAGCGTTTTTTCACGCACACACCCATAAAACGGCCAGTTTCCGCCCAGAAACACCCACTTCCTGTCAATCACACTCCGATCACCAGAACGAAGAAAAATCCTCGTAATGCCGTGAGTAAAATACCTAACTGTTGAGTAAAATAACTAAGCGCATGCGCTCTGCGAACATTGCGCATGCGCAGTAAGCAACTAATCGCAATATAGAGAAAATCGGCAACGAGCGAACAACTCAGAATGATGGCCACTGTCTCTGAACTTAGGGGGTAATTCAGAACTGATCGCAGCTGCAAATTTGTTAGCTAATGGGCAAAACCATGTGCACTGCAGGGGAGGCAGATATAACATTTGCAGAGAGAGCTAGATTCGGGTGGGTTATATTGTTTCTGTGCAGGGTAAATACTGGCTGCTTTATTTTTACACTGCAATTTAGATTTCACTTTGAACAGACCACACCCAAATATAACTCTCCCTGTTCATGTTATATCTGCCCCCACGCTGCAGTGCACATTGGCCCTCATTCCGAGTTGTTTGCTTGCTGCTATTTTTAGCAGAATTTCTATTAGGCTAAAATCCGGCAGTTCTGCACATGCGTATGCACAGCAGGGCGCACGCGCTAAGCAATTTTACACAAAACTATGCTATTTTACTCACGGGCGAACTAAGCTTTTCAATCGCTCTGCTGATCGTAGTGTGATTGACAAGAAGTGGGTATTTCTGGGCGGAAACTGGCCGTTTTCAGGGAGTGTGCTAAAAAATGCAGGTGTGCCAGGTAAAAACGCAGGAGTGGCTGGAGAAACGGAGGAGTGGCTGGCCGGACGCTGGGCATGTTTGTGACATCAAACCAGGAACTAATTGGACTGAGGTGATCGCAATCTAGGAGTAGGTCTGGAGCTACTCAGAAACTGCAAGGAAATACTTAATAGCAGAATTGCTAATCTTTCGTTAGCAATTCTGCTATGCTAAGATACACTCCCAGAGGGCGGCGGCTTTGTGTTTGCATTTCTGCTAAAAGTAGCTAGCGAGCGAACAACTCGGAATGAGAGCCATAGGGGGTAATTCAGAGTTGATTGCAGCAGCAAATTTGTTAGCATTTGGGCAAAACCATGTGCACTGCAGGTGTGGCAGATATAACATTTGCAGAGAGAGAGTTAGATGGGCAGTGCACATGGTTTTGCCCATTAGCTAACATATTTGCTGTTGCAATCAGATCTGAATTAGGCCCCTTGTCTTCACGGAGAAAAGATTACCATCCAGAAACTCCCTGCCATTTCAAGCATGGCCATTACCATAAGAGGTCCTGGTGTAGTAATTTTAGCAAAATCCAGCAGGAACATTCCTTATGGGTTGAGTATGAAATACTGGCTGTCGGGATCCCGACTGCCAGAATCTCGACGCATCCTGGTAAGTATTTTTACCCCTAATCCTCCATCCTGCAACATAACCCTATCCCCCCTTTACTCCTACAGCCTAACCATAACTGCCCATCCCCCAGCATCATAAATCTAATCTCCTCCACCCACAAAGCCTAACCATCACCTTTTTCCTAATGCTTAACCCTAACCTCAACACCTGTACTTATCTCCAGGATCTGTTGATCTCCTCCTCACTGTCAAATCCCAACTGCCTGTATTTTGTGGGCATCCCATTCTTATTCACAGTATGAAACTGCTGCAACATATCAAAAATAATTTTAAGAGTTAATTTCTTAGTTGACCAGTGGCATAGCTAGGGTTGATGGTATGGACAGAACCTGTGGTGCTGATAGATGCAATGGAGGTCAGTCCACGTGCAGCTGACTAAACTAGGCTTTTTTGTTTATTACCTGGCAGATTATAGGAATAGCAGTGATGCGACTAGTTGGAGGGACCAAACTAGTACTATAAATGTGTATATAGAATTTGTAACTTATACAGGACATGAATACAACAAAACGCCACACTATCAAAAAATTTCACAGTAATATATTTCTGAAGAAGACCAAATCATATGTAGAAAAGTATTGCTTCTCTCGTGGTAGATGTAGTAAGCCTTAAAGAGTGATAAAGTGGAGGTGGAAAGAGATAAAGTACCAGCCAATCAGCTCCTAACTGCCAAGTCACAGGCTGTGTTTGAAATATTACAGGAGCTGATCTGTTGGTACTTTATTTCTCTCCACTTTATCACTCTCCAAGGCTTAGTTCATCTCCCACATAGTTCTTATACAAGAAAATGGACTTTGGTCTTTCAGATCTTGAGGGGATTTCAACTTAGAGTTGGTCCACTATATACAGTTGGAGTACCAATCTTGATCTGAAATATTTCCGCAATACCATCACCAGAAAAAATTCAAGACACAGAGGCTACATATGTGAATTAGCTATTTATGTATTAAAACAAGATTAAAAATTAGTGTTCTAAAATGGGAATAAATGGTTTTATCCGAAGGGAAAATGTCCCTTTGGAAAAGAGCATCCCAGTGCTGAAAGTAGGGTGGTACCAGAGTACCATTAATACATATAGTGGTGGTACGCAGTACCAAAAGGCCTCCGCTGTGGCATAATTTACAGGTATGAGGGGCATTTTTGTGTGTGGGACATAAAATGGTGTCAGTGGTATAACTGTGTGTGGCATAATATGTAATAGGCATTACAGTGTGTGGCATAATATGTAAGGCATTACGGTGTGTGGCAAATCGTGTAATGGGCATTACGCTGTGTGGCATAATGTGTAATGGGTGTTAGGGTGTCTGGCATAATGTGTAATGGGCATTACGGTGTGTGGCATAATGTGTAATAAGCATTATGTGTGTGGTATAATGTGTAATGGGCATTATGGTGTTTGGCATAATGTGTAAGGGGCATTACAATGTGTGGCATAATGTGGCCATGCCCCTATTGTCATGTAGCCCCTCCCCTAGTTTTGGGTGACCATGCCCCCTCATGACACGTGACCACGCCCCTTTTTACTATTAGTACCACTAAGAAAAAAAATTCTACTTACCCCACTGGAGCATCCACTGCTAGGTCTGGAACCAGGAGTGACGACGTTAGATTATGAAGGTCTCATCAGGACATAACCCACACATTCAGAACATAGAAAAAGCTTCTGGGAGGCCACCTTACATGTTTTTTATTTAATAAATTCTTTAAGGGTGCTGTCTTCACATTGTGGATTGTATTTCTATAAGTGTTTCATTGCTTAATGCCTCCCCTGTATGTATCTTCAAGATCTGTTCAAAAATCGGAAGTAAAATAATTTAGGTCCCACTAAAATGGTGGGTGTTTATTCTCCAGGAACAGAAATTAATTTAGATTCTGTTCAGTGCTATGCTTTGTGAATATCACTCCAAAATGGTTAGTGTATATCCTGCCCTAATTTAAAAAAAAAGTGCATTTTAATAAAAAAATTTTATTTTAAATGTAAACATAAAAACTTACCTCTTTGCTTTCTTTTACTCATAAATCAATATATTGTGGATGCCTGAAACAAGGCTTCACTGCATATGCCCTGGCACGTTAGGATGCTAAGAAGAACAGTGGAAGCTATCTGGGGGTTTGATCTGCATCCCCCTCCCACCCCTGTCTATGCAACCTGGCTAAGGAAAGTTATGGCCCTATATTTTTCATGAATTGGTAGCCTTATTTTACCTCATACATAACATACTGCAGAAATTAGCTTGCATGTGTAAGTAACATTAGGCATAAAGAGAGTTTTGTGTATATTTTTCAAAATACTGTTTTTAACTCAAATAGTTGCTAAAGTATGTGTTTTTTTATGATTGTACAAATACACTTTACACATATATAGCCAGATAATATGATATGTAAGTTACAAGCAGTACGTTTGTATGAAACCAAAGAAATACAACACTCACAAACGCAACATTCCCAAAAACATAGATTTGATTTTTTTCCTAATGTTTTATAGTTATGGGGGGAATTCAGCATGGATCGCTGTATAGAGACTGAAATTGCGGTTGTCTGAAAACTGCTACTGCTAAAAATCGCATGTGAAGAGCCACTCTGAAATGGTAAAAGACACCCACCGATGCGATCACATGCATATGCATTTGCATTTTGCAGAATTGCGATCCATACGCAGGAACCGAGTAGCATCAACAGTTTTGGTTGACCCATGCCTACTTAGAATAATGCGGATGCAGTCGCCCCGGCGCCATGTTTTTAATTGTAAGCGATCATAGCTGACATCAGATATATTCCCCAAAAACGGCCATAAAAAATGCCTGGATTTTCACAGCCACTCCCCACAAACGCCATATTGCTCCCCACAAATGGTCACTTTCTGTCAATCAATTTGCTCACTGATCCTGCGAACACACAGCAATTGCAATATGATCCTTGAGCATGCGCAATGCATTTGGAGCACATACGCAGTCTGCCGATAATCTGGCGGTTTGCCTTTTTTGCAATTTAGCGATCCATACTGAATGAATCATTCTTAATATACTTAACTCAAACTGAGGTCTCATTTTTGGTTTCTTAGAAAAGCCTCTTTTTGTAGTTAAATAGTACGGCTGATGACATTGAAATTCCCCCTTTATGACAACTCTGCTGAACATTTTCTTGTTTTATAAAAGCCTCTTTTAACTGAAATAAATTACACAATAGATGATGTCAAAATTGTTTTAATATTATTAACCTATTGTAATATAATGAACTATGACTTCTAAACTAATAACCAGCTGTAAAGTTTAATTTAATATTTAAAAATATAATATTTTAGTACTTATTTGAAATTGTCTTATACAGTGCACTATCATTGAATGTATTTGTGTCTTCAATGAATGAATTTGTTTATATTTAAAAATGTTATAAAATGAACAGACTTTTTCAAGAACATTTAAAAATGTCTTCAATGTTAGAAATGTTACAGTATTTAGAAAAAAAAAATAGTGTAGCAATTCCCTGTTTGCTGTGCACAAAGCTCAGCACCTGTTTTAATTCTGAATGATTTTACCATTCACTGGAGATGGAAGTGTTAGATGCAGGCAGAGCCGGCACTAGCCAATTTGATGCCCTAGGCCGAATTTTAGCTGGTGCCCCCTAGCACCGCTGCTAGTTGTGCATCTGACCCAGCAACACTCAGGCAGTGGGGCACATTGGGGGTTTACCGTGTGCCTCTCTGGGCCAGTTATAGCCTGCATAATGCCACACAGTAATGCCCATAATACACATAATTCCACAGAGTAATGCACCTACACATATGCCCCACATTAGTAATGCCCATAATATACATAATTCCACACAGTAATGCACCTTACACATATGCCCCACATTAGTAATGCTCATAATACACATCATTCCACACAGTAATGCACCTTACACATATGCCCCACA
This sequence comes from Pseudophryne corroboree, assembly GCF_028390025.1. Classification (NCBI taxonomy): domain Eukaryota; kingdom Metazoa; phylum Chordata; class Amphibia; order Anura; family Myobatrachidae; genus Pseudophryne; species Pseudophryne corroboree. The sequence goes on along the minus strand of NC_086449.1, from coordinate 498,511,531 downwards.
TTAGTAATGCTCATAATACACATCATTCCACAAAGTAATGCACCTTACACATATGCCCCACATTAGTAATGCTAGTAGCTTTTTTTTAAATAAAACTTACTTTTGCTTGCTGGTGTGCTTGCAGTCAGTGTGTGCGCTAATGCAGCTCCCTGGATCCATGACTGCGTTTTGTGAGATGGAGGTGGCAGGATAAGTGGCTGCATGCTTTCACTTGCACCCGTTAGAGGGGCACCCGTACAAGGGATGTGACCTTACAGGGTTTGCCGTCCTTTGCAAGTGTCGCCCTTTATTTTTGCTTGCTGGTTGGACACAGCTAGCAGTAATGTCCAGATACTGCCATACTTGCTGGTTATACAAAAAAAAATAACAGTATAAAAAATGTAGCAACTGTCCATTCTCTTCACTGTTCAGTGTGTTTGCTGGTGTCTGTTACTCCCGGCAACTGCATGCCCTTTATTTTGTACTGCGGGAGCTATATGCTCTGCCCTCCAGTCTGACACATCTGAAAGTCATGCTGCATTGATGTTTCATATAGGATTAGCGCAATGCAATTTACTAATCAAGTTACAGTGCTGGATTGCAGGAGAATTTTATGGCATGGACTGACTAAGAAATAAAGTGTGGGGAGAACACTGCCCATGTTATGTCCCTGCAGACACCTGGGGTTTGCACAGGGAATAAGGGAAACACATAATATGGCAGGGTCCCCCTCCCCCATGTTGCAAAAGCAGTATAGGTGATGTTAAATTTATGTGGAGCAGTCTTCCAAATTACACATGTTGTATCATAAGGAGCCATCCAGTAATAACCTTATATAGTCAGTAAAAATGTCATAGGTCCAGAAATTGCAGTTACCAGGTGTCTGCTGTCTGAGGTCTCACAAGTCAGGGGCATTCAAGCATGTCGAATGGAGTTTAAGGGACTGTCTGCATTCCATTTGACAAATGTAAACAGCAGTGTATACAAGTACTGATTGAATACATTTGGAAAGTAACAGTTTGCAGACTGTTCCTCCCAGCACGAGATACTTCAGGGACATGCTTGGATGCCCCTAGACATGCTTGGATGCCCTAGGCAAATACTTAGTCTGCCTATAGCTAAGGCCGACTCTGCATGCAGGATATATAAATTCACCTGTAATGTGCCTAGAAGGTGCAGAATTTTGGGGTTTGGTAAGGAATGCCGATGGTGGGCATGGCGGTGATCAGAATATAGACCACGGCATCCCGACAATCAGAATCCCGACATGGGATGGTAAATATACTTACCTTCCCCATATGGCTCCTAGCCCTATCCCTAAGTCCCCACAGACTAAACCTAACCTTTCCCCCCCCCCACAGGCTAACTCCAAGCCTCCATGGTGGCTCCTGAACCTAACCCCCCCTTCCTGCAACCTAAACCTAACCCCCACCCCACAGCTTACCTCTCCAGATGCCGGGATGCCAGCCGCCGGGATGCTGCTGTAAGCTTGTGCGAGTATTGGCCCTCATCCCGAGTTGTTCGCTCGCTAGCTACTTTTAGCAGAAATGCAAACACAAAGCCGCCGCCCTCTGGGAGTGTATCTTAGCATAGCAGAATTGCTAACGAAAGATTAGCAATTGCTAACGAAAGATTAGCAATTCTGCTAATATTAGCAGAATTGCTAACAAAAGCAATTTCCTTGCAGTTTCTGAGTAGCTCCAGACCTACTCCTAGATTGCGATCACCCCAGTCCATTTAGTTCCTGGTTTGACGTCACAAACACGCCCAACGTCCGACCAGCCACTCCTCCGTTTCTCCAGCCACTCCTGCGTTTTTACCTGACACGCCTGCGTTTTTTAGCACACTTCCTGAAAACGGCCAGTTTCCACCCAGAAACACCCACTTCCTGTCAATCAGCAGAGCGATTGAAAAGCTTTGTTCGCCCGTGAGTAAAATAGCATAGTTTTGTGTAAATTTGCTTAGCGCGTGCGCCCTGAGATGCATACGCATGCGCAGAACTGCCGGATTTTAGCCTATTAGCAATTCTGCTGAAATTAGCAGCTAGCGAACAACTCGGAATGAGGGCCATTGTCGGGATACCAGCGTCAGTATTTTGACACTAGCCACCAGGATCTTGGCCGGATCCCATCTTTAGTACAAGTGCAGAAATATGCTGTATACTGTATATTTAATTTTCCTTATTGCCATGCATATTACTTTGCATATACATTCTGTTTTCATATTTAATATAGCTTGATCCATAATTATAAAATTAAGTTATGAAGGAAAAGGAAAAATAGAAAAAACATGGGCCCTCATTCCGAGTCGTTCGCTCGTTCTTTTTTTTCGCATCGCAGTGAAAATCAGCTTAGAGCGCATGCGCAATGTTCGCACTGCGACTGCGCTAAGTAATTCTGCTATGAAGAAAGGATTTTTACTCACGGCTTTTTGTTCGCACCGGCGAACGTAGTGTGATTGACAGGAAATGGGTGTTACTGGGCGGAAACGCGGCGTTTTATGGGCGTGTGGCTGAAAACGCTACCGTTTCCGGAAAAAACGCAGGAGTGGCCGGAGAAACGGGGGAGTGTCTGGGCGAACGCTGGGAGTGTTTGTGACGTCAAACCAGGAATGACAAGCACTGAACTGATCGCACAGGCAGAGTAAGTCTGGAGCTACTCTAAAACTGCTAAGTTTTTTTTGTTCGCAATATTGCGTAAACTTCGTTCGCACTTTTAAGATGCTAAGATACACTCCCAGTAGGCGTAGACTAAGCGTGTGTAACTCTGCTAAATTCGCCTTGCGACCGATCAACTCGGAATGACGGCCTTGATTCTTACAAAATCAAAATGATTCTCATATTTCTTATGTTAGCCCTGTGAGCTCATGATGATATAAATAAATTCCCTGTGCAACGTTCCTTTCTGTAGTGAACAATGTATTATCCTAAGAGGTTTTTTTCTACATAAACATTTCAGTTTATTTCAGGAAACATCGTAGAGATTTGCAATTGAAAGCCCATCTAACCCCTTAAATGTTGCACTTGAAGTATAATACTTAGTTGGCCTAATTACAGCACTCTGATCAAATTGTAAACTCAATCTATGTAGTGATTATAGGCTTATATTTTCTGTGTAGTAAACACATTATTATTCTGGACACCCACTTAATTTATAGACATGTGTGATTATTGGTTTCCCTCTCCATAAATCCAAGACGTCGGCACATCAGTGTTTTCTGTGCACTGCTGATGTGTAAAACTGTAACGAAATGGTTAAAAAATAGAAAAAAATGTGTGCTTAGTTATACAGTATGTGCCACTTAATGGGCTTGAAGTATATGTCTACAGGGGGTTGGGTATGGGTATGGTTGGGTATGGGATAAAGGCAGTCAGGATGCCAGTGGTCAGAATACCGACACCAGCATCCCAAATGTTTGAAATCCTGACAGGGACGCAGGAGGAAGCTAACCCTAATCCTCTCTCTTCCCTTAACCCTTCCTTCCCGCAGCCTAAACCTAACCCTTCCCGCAGCCTAACCCTAACCTACCCTGGATACTTAAGTTCGGAAACCTGGCTGTTGGGATGCCAGCGTCGGCATTCTAACAGGTGTCATGATTCTGGCATCGGCATTCTGACTGCCGGGATCCCAACTACATCTCATATACAGGTTTCATATGCAAATGCAGGGTGGGGTTTCCGGGCCCTCCGCTTTGCAAGTGGCTCAAATGATGACAACAATAGCAATGGTATATAATACGATTACTAGAGCTGTCACCACATCATGCAGTTTAAGTTTCAGAGCAGAGCAGCTTCTTCTTCCACGTTTGCTGTGTGTGTGGATCTGAGTCCTCAATCAGTGCACTGGACCAGAGAGTAGCTACCAGGAACAAGAGACAGGAGCCTCATCATGAGGTGGGAGAATGTGTACAGTAATGTGGGAGACTGTACAGTACTGGTTCTATTATGTTTGTGTATTTATTTATTTATTTATTATGGAATTTTTAACCTTTTCCTGATCACTTATTTATATTATTAAAAAGTTTGTTACAGCCTATACTATACACCATCTATAGTGTTAATTATGAATACAGGTTGAGTATCCCATATCCGGATGCTCTGGACCAGGAGCATTCTGGATATGGGGTTTTTCAGGATAACAGAATACCCGGGTCTGATGTGTCGGAGGGCGAATCCGTGGTGGGTCTAGCATGTCAGCAGGGGGGTCTAGCATTTCAGCAGGGGAGTCTGGCTTGTCCGCAGTGGGTCCTGGCAACAGCGACGGTGAGGGAATGGCTGCAAAGCAACTTCCCCACCTGTCTGTGATTGGCCTCGGACTCCAGTGAAGTCATGACATCGGCCACATCATGACGTCACTACAGGGCAGAAATATTCAGTTTTTCAGAATATTTTGTTTTTCGGTTATCCGGTTAACGCATACCCGACCTGTATTGTATTCCATACAGTATCCAGTGTAATTAAAGACCAATGCTTATGTTAAAGTCCATGGTCATTACTAGGTTCTTCTACCGATTCCCCTGACTCCAGCGCTTGCTCTAATGATCCACAGAGTGAGAGATTGTGGACTGCGTTTGGAAACCCCCCTCTGGAAATCCTGCATTTGCCACTGGGTGTTTAGCTAAAAGGGGTCTGGGTTCTGAGGTGTGCTGAGGTGATAATTTTCATATGAATAACACAACTTGTTTAGGTCTCAGTCTGGAAACTGGCTCTGTTCAGTACCTTGTCCCTGAACAGCTCCTTTAGACCAGCCCCCTCTCAGATCTGTCCTCTGGCTAGCTGATGTAACCCAACACCACTGTGCCCTGTGATGTTTCGGTGGGATGTCTCAGGCTCTATGAATCCCCTGCTTCTGTTCCCTGTGCCAGGCTGAACTGCACCTTTCTCACTGATCGGATAAAGCACCATCTCTCTCCTCAGTGCATCTGCTCTCCCTGTCAGGTGAGCTCTGTATAGCTTGTTTTTTTGTGCTCTATGGGGATTAACTCCAGCTCTCTGCCCCTTTATCGGCTCTAAAGGGCCACAGTTTTAGCTCTTCTCCTCTCACTGTCGGCTCATCCTTCTCATTCGGTCCCGCTGCAACACATGTAACAGCTTCCCACTGTCAGCCGCCAGACCCCTCCACTCCCACTCTTTCCCTACCAGGAACCTGACACCACTCCCTACTCTTTCAGCCATTACCTCAGGCCAACCATCACTTTTTTATCAGTGTGTGCAGCACTGATCCTAACCTTCTGGCAGATTCTAGCCACACCACCAATTATGTATTTAATACATATTTGTTGTACAACAGTATATATATTAACTATTAAGCATGGATAATAAATATATAATGATACTTACAGCCAGGGGTGCATGTGGAGAGGAGGATGCCGGTGTGCAGGCTCCGCCTGGGCCCCCTCTTCTCTAGCCGGCAACGCTGTAGCTCTGGGCACTAGGGTTGTTTGGGGACCCTAGCGCTGTCCTAGAGTCTAGAGTGCATGTGCAGATCTCCAGGAAAATGGCACGTGCCTATTTTCCCAGTCATTTTTCCCACTGCGCATGTGCGAAACACCAGGAAAATGGGCGCTGTACCATTTACCGATGATTTCTGCAGCGCTGCTGCTACACTGCGGGACTCCGGAGGGTGAGTATTGAAAATAACGGGTGCAGGGGGCGTGGCCTGGTGGGCAAGCAGGGAGGACGTGTTTGAGGGGAGCTCCTGCAACTAGGCCTCCAAAAGCGACCTATCTGGCCTTATATTGGTCCATATACTGCTCTCCCTGCTCCCTGCATTCTGCCCCTGTCTCTCCTGTCCCTGGTGTGTGCGGTCCCGGAGCCGGAGGGGGCCTCCTGCCTCCTTGCGGGTTGGGGCCTACACACTCTCTAGAAGCCGGGCACTCAATTCCTGGTGCGACCGGTGCTGGGCGACCCCCGCCATGGGGTCCGTCACTTCACCTGACCTGCCCGGCGCCAGGCTTCCCCTGGTGCCTGCCCTCCTCTGCCTCGGCGCGGACCTGTCCATCCCCTCTGTGTGTGCCAGGTGGAGCGGAGGGACGAGCTCCATACCCGAGGCCCGTTCCGTTCCACCGAGCCAGGAACTGCAGTGACCGCGGTGGCCGCCGCGTACGCCGGGAGACCCGTGTCCGGCCCGCTTAGAAGTACCTATGGGGTGCTGGGCCCTGGTTGCTGCATCCTCTCCTTACGCTGGTGGCCATCTTGGATCCAGGGGCAGCGGGGTTCCTGCTTCTCCCGGTGGCTGGAGGTAACAGTGAGGTGTCCTGGCTACTGGCAGGTCCGTGGCTGGGGCTCTCCACCTGCTAGGCACTGACCCTTGACATCCAGGGCCTGTGGGGGGTGAGCTGGGGGGATAATAAGAGGATCTCCACTCCTCCCAGCACATACTCCTATCCCCATCCTCACTTGGTCCCTATTATAAATACACCACCGGTGGGGGCCTGTCCGCACAGGGTTGGATAACAGTGGGGACCCCCCCTTGGATCTTCCTTCACATGCTGGGATTATTTCTATTATACACCTGCAGTGCCTTAGATGTGTCACTTCACCTATGACAACTAAAATCGGAACTCCACCTGCTGGTGAAAAAAATTATTATCCCTTTTTTTTCCCTTTGGTTTGGCTTACTTTGTTTGAGTGAGCTTGCTCCCCTCGGCATGTGATCCTTTGGAACAAGCCCGAATTATCTTCTTGCTACCGGGATTTACCTAGCTACGTATTACAGTGACCTTCAGGCGTTCTGTCTCTAAGTACTACCATGCCTAGACATAACAAAAAACAACGTGGAGCGGACCTGACCCAAAGCATTAAAAAATTTGCCTACTCCCACACTACCCCTCCGGGTCCAGAGACCCCCTCGCTTCCGGATGTCTCAGATTCAGAGGACTCGGATCATTCTCCATTGACCCGGAAATATTTACAACTGCTCTTTCGTGAGATACGGGAGACAAGGAAATCCATCCAGGCGGTACAGGCGGTGGTCCACACGGCAATCGCCTCTCTCAAAACTGATGTTGCCGAACTTGGAGACAGAACGGATCACCTGGAGTCTAAGGTGGACGAAGTGATCACCTCTCAACACGGCATGGGCAACGACATTCATGGTCTAAAGAAGGAGATCCAGCTTATCCTGGAACATCAAGAAGACCAGGACAACAGGGCACAACGTAATAATCTTCGCATCAGAGGCGTCCCTGAGGATGTTGATATGACGTCCCTGCAAGATTTCCTTAAAAAACTGTTTGTGCATCTATCGCCATCGACTCCGGAGGACCATCTCTTGTTGGACAGGGCCCATAGGGCTTTACGCCCTCGATCACAAGACTCTGCTCAACCTAGGGATGTCATCCTGAGATGCCACTGCTATACTACTAAGGAGACCATCCTTAGAGAAGCTAGGAAGATCTCCAACTTACTATTCCTGGGCCACTCACTCCAAATAATTCAAGACATTGCTCCTGCTACTTTGGCCAAGTGAAAGGATTTCAGGCCTATAACCTCGGTGCTTCGGGACAATGGCATTCGCTACAGGTGGGGTTTCCCCTTCCGCATTTTAGTGTGGCATAACAACCGCCTACATTCGGCCAGAGATCTGGCCGAAGTACGTGGACTTTTGCACACCTTGGGACTCTCCCCTCCAGCGACCTCATCTGATTCCCCGCAGCGAGCACATGTGGCCTCACCTGTGGAGTCGAATGCCACCCCCCGACGATCCCTAAACCGGGACTGGACAAGAGTGCCCTCTGCACGGAAATCTACTTCCGCTGGCCCTGCCACCTAATGTTTCATATGTCTCAATACTATTTCATTATGTGGTTTCTTATTTCTGTCTTTACATATGTTGTGAGGGGCTGATCTTTTTGTTTTCAGCCTCAGCTCTTGGTTCTGCTCTACCCCGCACCTTTTATGTATGTGTTAGATCTAAGTTCACTCCTCAGTGTTAAACCATACCAAATATATCTCATACCTCGTCCCTCCTTGCGGGTGCTGTACCCCCTGTGTAGGAACCGACGCCCCTTGCATCGTTGTAGTTTAGTACTGTCCCATCCCAGACAGGATTTGTTATAGCTCTGGGTGTTCCCGTTTCGGTTATTAGCTGCCTTACGCGGTAGTGGGATCTGGGACGCTAGGTCCCATCTTCTCTCCTTTTTCCACTGGTCCCTAGACTCAGGACACATGTTGTTGAGTGTCGGTTGTCCTTGATGCGCCTGGCTTGGCTGGGCCGCGTCCCCTCTACGGGGTCTTATACCCGAGTCCGGTTGTTATCACTTAGTGACTCTTCTCTGTCGTTTCCTGACCGGCAAGTTAGACCAGATGTCGTTTCTTCTGGTCCCCAACTTTCCCCTCTTCCCTACTTTCCCCGACCTCTTTCTTTCCTGTTCTCCTTTCTTTTCTCTCTCATTGAGCTGTCTTTTGATATATGCCGATCGCCATGCCCGTTCAAAATGTTTATAATGGTTTTTGTTTGGTCTATTGCAGTGAAGCAGTGTCCGGAGGGAGGAGACGAGGCGTTCCAGAGTGTTGACTGTCATGGCTCTTAGGATATATTCCCACAATGTTAAAGGTCTGAACAGCCCTACCAAATGCACCAAGCTCTTTCTTTCCCTTAAACAGGCCAGAGGTGATTTGTTTTTTTTTTTGCAAGAAACTCGCTTTAAAAAGTCCCTACACCCTGACTTAAAATCCAAATTCTTCCCACTTACATTCCATGCCTGTGATGCTACACACAAAAAAAGGGGGGTCTCCATCCTGCTTTCTGCTCATCTTACGTTCGAGTTATTGGACAGTCATGCAGATAAATCTGGTAGATGGCTAATCCTTGTTGGGAAACTAAATTGCATCATGTGTACTCTTGTTAATGTTTATGCTCCGAACCAAAATCAGGCTGCCTTTTTTAGAAGTTTGAACTCACATTTGACTAGGCTCCGCTGAGGTGAGGTTATATTGGCCGGTGACTTTAATGAGGTTCTTGATGCCTCAGTAGATAGATCCTCCCCTCCCTCTTCTTTCTCTCCTACCTCCAAACGTTCATCCCCGGGGTCTCTTGCCCTATTAGACCTTTTGAAACTCCAACTACTATTCGACTCCTTTAGATTGACTGACCCGCTTACCAGGGACTACACTTTCTACTCCCCTGTACATAAATCCTACTCTAGGATAGATATGATCCTACTCAGCCGGGACCTTTCCTCTAAATTGAAGGCTACACATATACTCCCTATGACGTGGTCCGACGATTGTCCGATCACTGCTGAGCTCCATTCTATTGCCCACCGTCCCCCCCCCCCTGCCTCCTGGTGACTGAACGACTCCCTATTACATATCCTGGATATTACTGATTTGATTAAAAATCAAATTACTGATTATTTTTTATTTAACGATCTTCCGGAGACTTCACTTATCACTTTATGGGAAGCGCATAAAGCTGTTGTCATTTGATAAGCCAGTCAGCTAGGTACAAAAAGACACAGGAATCTCCTTATCCTCTAGACTCCAGGTACTTGAAAGGCAACACAAACTTTCCCCTACCCCTGATAATTTAGAGACTTTGCTGAGGACGCGGTCTGAGCTGTTGCTCCACTTATCGGAGCGCACAGCTAAGACTCTTCGGAGACTTAATCAGTCCTTTTCTGAGAAAGGAGATAAAGCGGATAGGATGCTTGCATCCCGTCTCAGAACACAATGCTCTCGGAATAATATCCTGGCGGTGCACATGGCGTCAGGCGAGGTTACGTATGCCCCGGATGCTATAAACAAGGCGTTTCAGGACTTTTATGCTAAGCTTTATAATTTAAATTCTACTGATCCAGGTCCTGGCCCCCCAGATGTTTTAATATCAGAATTCCTGCGTCGGGCTAAACTCCCTAGGCTATCTGACGGTGCTTCTTTGGAGCTGAATAAGGATATAACAGATGAGGAAATTGATGCAGTCCTGAAGACCTTTAAGTCCTCTAAGGCTCAAGGACCCGATGGCTTCTCTGCATCGTACTATAAGAAATTTGCCCCCATTCTAATTCCACATCTCAGAGTATTGTTCAATGCTGTACTACATGGCACCCCATTCCCCAGCACCATGCTGGAGGCCAGAATAATAGTTATTCACAAAGAGGGCAGGGACCCTCGGGACTGCACCAGCTATCGGCCGATATCCCTGTTGAATTTGGACATTAAGCTCTATGCCAAGATTTTAGCTACACGTCTCAATGGTGTGCTCCCTGGCCTGATCCATTATGATGAGGTCGGTTTTATTCCTGGTCGTCAGGCCAGGGATAACACTAGATGAGCAATAGATCTGATACAACGATTGAACAGCAGACAGACCCCGTCTATTGTCCTTTCATTGGACGCTGAGAAGGCGTTTGACCGCATATCATGGCCCTTCTTGTTTCAGACTCTACAGGCGTTTGGGATATCGGCTGAATTCTTGACAGGCGTCTCGGCTCTCTACTCCTCCCCTATAGCTAAGGTTCTTACTAATGGAGTGCTGTCCCCTCCCTTTCCGTTATCTAATGGGCTGTCCCCTCTCCCCCCTAGTGTTTGCCATGGTCATAGAACCCCTGGCAGCTATGATAAGGAACTCTGGTGGAATTCAGGGAGTGAAGGTGGGCTCGCAGGAGTTTAAGATCTCGCTATTTGCAGATGATGTACTGCTGTCTCTCACCCAGCCTCAGTCTTCTCTCCCCGCCTTGTTTCAGATTATAGAGAACTATGGTTTCCTATCGGGATATAAAATTAATTTTATCAAATCTGAAGCTATGTTATTACACGTATCGGGGGAATGCAGACGCACTTTGCAGTCTACCTATGACCTTCGCTGGCAATCAAACAAGATTAAGTATTTAGGAGTCTATATTACAGCTCACTATAGCTCCCTATAGCTCCCTATATTCAGAAAATTTCCCACGTATGTTCACTAAGATTAAGTCTGACCTGGCGAGATGGAAGTCCCATATCATATCCTGGCTGGGTAGGATTGTTGTTCTTAAAATGACAGTCATGCCGCAACTTCTCTACCTCTTTCAAACCTTACCTGTCAAGGTTCCAGAGAAGGTTCTTAGGGATGCCCAGGCCTCATTTGTGAAGTTTGTCTGGAATGATAAACCTCCAAGAATAGCCTTTACAGTGCTTCGGCTCCCTCATTCTGAGGGTGGCCGGGGTTTCCCTGATGTTAAGTTTTATTACTTGGCTAGCCACCTGAGCCAAATAGTGACTTCCTTTGTACCCCGAGGCTCTATTGCCTGGGTGGACATGGCGGCCCTTTCCTTGGGGATCCGCTCATTGGCTTCGCTTTGGGGCCTGGGCAAACCGAACCAGCTCTCTCTGACAAATTCCTCTCCTTCTCTCAAATTCCATCTTTCTATCTGGCTTCACTCCCTCATGAAAAATAAATTGTCCTCCCCCTGCTCTCCCCTCACCCCTCTCTGGGATAATCTTGCATTTCCTGCTGGGGTTTCACATCTTCGTTTCACTCCTTGGTATGGCGCTGGGATTCATGTGGTACATGATCTCTATCTCCCAGATCACTGGATGACATTAGATGACATCAACTCTAAGTTCTCCACTCTTTCCCCCCCCCCTTTTTTGAGTACTACCAGATCCGACATTTCCTATTCTCCTTACCTCAATCCGACACTCAACGGGATCCTACCCCCTTTGAATCTCTATGCATCAAAAAACCTATCTGTAGAGGGCTAATTTTATAAATATACTCTATGCTAGTTGGGGCTTCCTCGGGTCCGCAGACTCGCCATGAACGGGAGTAGGAGAGGGACTTGGGCTCCCCACCGGATGATGCCTGTTGGGAGGAGGTGCGAGAGGGCATAGCCAAAAGTTCTATCTCAACTCGACTCAAGGAAACATCCTATAAACTGTATTATAGATGGTATTACACCCCGGATAAATTGTCTAGGATGTTCCCTTTGACCACCCCTGTTTGCTGGCGAGGATGTGGACATCGGGGAACTCTCCTCCATATATGGTGGACCTGTCCCCGTATAGCTCACTTCTGGAATAAGGTGCTCGATTTATTGAAGTCCCTCTCTGGCCTTCCCTTAGTGTTGGACCCTTGGGTATTTTTGTTGGCACGTCCGTATCCAGATCTTGACCCGCTCCTGAATAAACTGTTTTCTCATATTGTGGTGGCCGCTAAATCCTTGATAGCCAGGAACTGGAAGTCCCCTGCTGCCCCTACTGTCTCGGCACTAAATAATTACATCTGGTTCGTTGCTAATATGGAAAGGATCACTTATTATCTGCATGACTGTCCCCACAAATTTGAACTTGTCTGGAGCCCCTGGCTGCTTAAGATGTCCCCCTCTACTTGATACTCTAACAGCCCCTCTTTTCAAGCCTTCTGGTACTATTCTCCACACTGTTCCCGGATCCTCCCTCCAGACGCCCTCCTGCCTCTCCTAGCAGTCTCTTGGTTATGGAGTAGTAATCTGTCTACATGCCTATTTGTATACTGCTATGTTTATACAATGCACACTGTTACGTTTGGTATAACTTCCTCCCCATGGCTTAGATCGGCCTGGTCTGTCTCAAGTCTATCTGTTTTTTTTCCTTCTCTTTCCTCTTCTCCCCCCCCCCCGTTTCTTCCTTTTCCCCTTCCTCTGTTCCTCTTCGTTTCCTTCCTCCCCGTTTGTTGTCCCCTCTTCTGGGACTCCCCTGCTTCTTAACTGTAAAATTTATACTTGAAAATCGTCTAGGAGAACTTTCTGTACTTTTTGTTGTATATCTGATAGTATTCTGTGCACCTGTTTGTCTCTCCTAGTACAAATAAAGAGTTAAAAAAAAAATAGGTGCAGGGTGTGCGGTGTGGGACTCCCTGGACCCCGGGGGTCGTGTGCACCTCACATACTGCACCCATTATAAATACATCTGAGCTCATAGCTCAAATTTATAGTCATAACATATATTACAGCTAGGTGACCTATTTGCTGAGTTAACCCTTAATAGCAGTTTACATGGTGATAACTGCTGTTTTAATGTTTTGCATAATCTAAATAAATGAAACGATCCGTGTTACCCTCCAAATGGGATGCCAGCAGCAGTACATTTACATAGCTCCCAACATGCCCCATTCCGGGAAGAACAAAATGCTCTGATCAACTGTGTGCAAATGAGTCTGAATCGATGTGGGCTATGCGGATACAGCTTTTCTCTTGTTGTTCCATTGTGCTTCATCTGCAGCTTTGTACATGTGTAAAACAATACCTACATGGTAATGTCGCAGCCTAGCATCTGTAGTACACTGTGAGTGCCTTTTTGCTGCGTCTGCAATCCATATAAGATGCTAAATTTTAAGAAAAGTATGGTACACTACTCCTCTCAGAGAATCTCATACACACCGGGCATCTCATGCTGTATGACGTAGAACTATAGGTGTATGAATACACATCTGTACCAGGAAAAACACAGCAAAAAAGTAAAATAAATACATACTCCATGAACAAGTCACACCGACACATATCCACTTTAATCACATCATTCCTCCTCACCTAGATCCAGAAGGGAGCGCTCTCCTTTCTTAAAGACTTGTAATACAAAGGGTTATCTTAAACAAATAATAACATACAGTTACTGAAATCAAAAGATAAAGGTGGCCCTGCCCAAATGAATTTACAATCTAAGAGGCACAGCGTGGAATATTTGATATATAATGTAGTAGAATAACAATTATAGCTATTGCTAGGGAAAGTGCATATTGTAAAGTATTATAAGCCACAAATGTTTAAGCAGCCATTGGCAACTTACCGCTAGCATTACTGTATAATGTTTAGAACGAGGTGAGACAGTCTAATGCAGTCCATAAATACTAATTCCCTGACGTTGATCCAATATGCTGATCGGCTGACTCTGCTGACTGGTAATTTTGTTGTGGAATTGGCAAAATCCAGCTTGTTGAAAATCCCTGACTTGCCAATTCCAATCATTTTGGATGGATGGATTTTGCTGATCCTTGTAGTCTGAGCAGCTTACTGGTCGATCTGACACTGATTGCAGCAGCGAAGTGTAACCTGTGAGGAAAAAAAGTGGAATGCTGCTGTATCACTTAGCAAAGCCATTTTCTACCGCCTCTTGATGATACTATCTTTTTCATCCCTCCTGTTTTCCTACTTACCTCACTTATTGTCACCTCCAAATACTTCTGCCCCAAACAATGGTTACTGCACATCTAACCCAAACCTTCAAACTCACCAAACCATGAAAACAAAATATACAAAAATCATATAATGTTCATTAGCGACACAAATCCATGAGTCTAATAATAGCTTCCAATTGTGCAATATGGCTGCATACTCAGAATCATAACTACTTAACTACCAAGAATTAAGGTTCAAAAAGGGTTGAGATTACCTAAAGAATAAAAAAAAAGGGCAGACTAGATGGGCCAAGTGGTTCTTATCTGCCATCAAATTCTATGTTTCTATGTTACTTATACTGTATATAATGAAAAGCATCTACAGGGTCACATAAGTTTAAAGACTGAAAGATGTTTAGGATAAGTATCAAATAGACCTTCACACAGGTCTATTTTATACTTCTATTTTGGTTCGAGTTTGCTCCATGTTTAGAAACACTATTCTTAGTAAATTTGCATGTTGCATTCCTGATTATGGAAAGTACTTGTGAGTTGGCTACAAGGTGTATTGACTCCTATTTGAATTTTTGGCCATGTTTCGCAGACAGAATCGTGTTTTTACAACCGTGTTTGGCTTTAGTAAATCTTAAAACAGGCTAAACTCGCATGAGAAGCCATTCTCCACCAAACACGATCCTTAGTAAATTTGCCCCTACAATGCAAAGTAAGTGTCAACAGCAAGAACATAACTCATTCCATTATCAAAGGCTTTGTACATGAATGCTGTGTTAAGAGGGTTCTTCAATATATTTTTGTTTGTTTTAAATTACATGTCTTTGTAGCATACAGTTGTAATATTATTCTATGTCCAAATTTACTTGCACAAGTGAACATTTATGTGTTTTAAAGAGTCACCAAGCACATTTAAATGTATCTCATGTCCTCATGTCCTACAAAACAAAGCAAACACTGGATACCTTGTAATAACAGCATACAAGCTTAATTTCGACACAGTTGGATATGGATAGATTAATGAAAATGCCAGTAAGCATGTAAATATACAGATTATCCCTTGTCAGTTTGTGGGGTACCATGCCCTGGACTTAGACTTAGTACTAGTGATCCCCAGTACACAGAGACACATGGAAATTGGCCTGGGAGCTTACCATATCTTTGTAAACATATGCAACTGAGATCTCTGAATTATCTACCACCATGTAGTTCTCAAATCCGGTTGCTGATGTTATCCCAAGTGCTAGGGGGTACTTGTTTTTTGTTTCTTGTTCAGAATAACCCTTCCTTTTCATGCAACTGGATGAAATCACTAATTAGATTGAGAGGTTACCAAATTTCTTGTAAATATAGAAACAAGTTTACGAATATATATATATAGTAGCCAGTTTGTAGCCATTGTGGACCTTATTCAGAGTCAGTCACGATTTTCAATTTACTTTTTTTTTTTTTTTAAAGATCACAACTCTGCAACCAAGGAGATTGTGGTGGAGGGAACAATGTTGCTGTCACAGACAGAGGGAATGATTTTGATATTGTAACAGTGAGAGCAGGAGAGATGCAACCTTAACAATAGGTTTATTTCTCTCCTGAACATGTGCTACAAGGTACTACTAAGACACACATTACCTTTCACATCTATGATTCCAAGAGGGATGGAATATATATCAGTGATATAACAAAACTATTGTTAAATGTATAAATTAATAATAATATTGTATTTGATATGATGATCCTACTAAGAAGCTTCTTAGGTTGAAGTAAAGATTCCCAGGTAATTTGGATACTACAGTAAAGTAAAATGTATACTTTATCATTATCAGTAGTGTTAGTGTATGATGCCTATATATCTATTAGGATAATTTGTGACATAAATACACAGACTTAAACAGGGTCAGACTGGCCCACAGGAATACAGAGAAAACCCACACTGGGCTCTACTGGCTAGGAGCCCACCCCTGCCTCTTGGGATCATCAGATCCCCTCTGCCCTACATCCCTCTGTGCTATGCATGTGGGGCAGGAGGTAAAGCTTCCTGTGGGGGGGTGTGTGTGGGGGGGGGGAGTCCCATGGGGAGCCGTTCAGCTGCACTGTGAATGAAGAGGAGGGGTGTAATACCCCAATAAAAAAATAAATTAGGTGGAGTGATTTTCAATTAGTTAATCACCTCTGGGGGAGGGATGTGTGTGTTTGCAAAGTGGGGACCTGTCACATTTGGGGAGGGGGTAACATAACTGGGGATCTATTACCACTAGGGGAGTAATGTTAATGCAGAGCAATGGCCACTATGGGACTAGAACCCAGCACTGCAGTCTCAGGGGTCAGCCAGCACCTCCCATACCCCTGTAGTGACGGAAGAGGGGGTCGGGAAGCATAGTCACGCCCCATGCCATGAGGCCACGCCCCCTTCTGATGACACCCCATGAATCCACTCCCCTTCTGATGGCACCAGTGAAGCCACTCCCTCTTTTTTATAGAAGCCGCACCAGGCGTTACATATGTAAATGACGCCTCTGCACATGTGCATTGTGATTGTGGTACATATGCAGTCTGATGATAATCGCCCCATTGCATGATCAGCCATTGCTTGCAAACATAAATTAGACCCATTGAGAGTACAATGACATGACACAAATAAATTACACACCCGGTGTGATCAGTCATTGCATACA
Organism: Pseudophryne corroboree; assembly: GCF_028390025.1. NCBI lineage: Eukaryota > Metazoa > Chordata > Amphibia > Anura > Myobatrachidae > Pseudophryne > Pseudophryne corroboree. Next base: position 498,494,793 of record NC_086449.1, on the reverse strand, counting down.
AACATTTTAGAGTAATTGTTAATTTATGTGTGACATAAGCGGTTATTCAGGTTTGTTAGCAAACAAAAAAAGTTACCAATTGGGTAAAACCATGTTGCACTGCAGGTGGGGCAAATGTAACATGTGCTGAGAGAATTAGATTTGTGTCGGTTATATTGTTTCTGTGCATAATAAATACTGGCTGCTTAATTTCTACACAGCAATTTAGATTTCAGTTTGAATACACCCCACCCAACTTTAAATCTCTCTGCATACCCCACCTGCAGTGCAACATGGTTTTGCTCAAAGTTTTTTGCCGAATTGCAAACTTTTTTGGTTTGCTAACAAACCTAAATAAGGCCCATAATACATTGGGTGCTAAGCACAAAAAATCTGTTGCACCCTCCTTTATAATGCATACATGTTTAAGTAATATGAGTGTTGAAAGTTTTTTGCCGAATTGCAAACTTTTTTGGTTTGCTAACAAACCTAAATAAGGCCCATAATACATTGGGTGCTAAGCACAAAAAATCTGTTGCACCCTCCTTTATAATGCATACATGTTTAAGTAATATGAGTGTTGCAATAAACGGTGAGTGTTGCAATAAATGGTGATTTTACTTATCAAATAGGTGTAGATCCCAGACTGTCAGGATATTTTCTCTTTTCAGAGCAGACAGGGGGACTCGGTAGGCTTCAGCGGCATACCCAGGCCTTCACCCTCTTGCTAGGGGGCCTTGCGATGCCCTATTTCTTACATGAGCCAGATATAGAGAACTGCTTGACAATGCTAGTGTATGTTCTATATAGGTACCCACTGTACTCTTCTGATCATGTATGGTGGCTGGTGCGTATTTGGATTTTCAGTTCCACTGTGTATGCACCACCATGGTCCCTACTCCGGTCACTGTGAATTTTCAAAAGATTGTGTTCCCCAGCCCCTAGTTTTGCTATTATGCCTGAAAATTGAGTGTTACCTCCTGTGATAGCAATGCAATGATTATAGTGATAAAGGTCAACTTTACTAATTAGCTCTACATCCATACCTTCCAGTAGGAAGTTTACTTTTCTAACTTTTTTTTTGCTTTCATACAAAAAAGGGCAAATTCCCTTTTATTGTATTTATTTTTCTTGCTATTACTGTATATATGACAGTCAATATGTAAAAGCAATTGTATCTGGTGCACAAACCCAAATGTATTTGGTGGTGTATCTGAGAAAATTAAAATCATTTTGCTTTGACAATATGAAGGTGGAATTTCACTCTAAACCTGATGCGAATACAATTATCAACTTTTTTTATACCTCATTAAAGTAGCCGACCAATTGAAAGATCCAGTCGAAATATACAAAGATTCCTTTACAACAAAAGCTAAAGAAAAAAAACGTTAATTACTGTATACAGTATGTAAGGTGTACAGAGGTGTGATTATGTAAATATTACATTCATTACACTTTCTGCTTTATGATGATATACATAAGCAAAATTGTTCCATTGAATGAAGCTGATTTAGAGAAAGTGAATAAATATGAAGGTCAGTGTGCATCTGTGTTAGCTAGAAGAGGAACTTGAATTTATTCTAGCCTTATTAAATTATGTGGTTGGCATTTTGTCTTTCAAGCAGATGCAACATCATTTGAAATATCTGATTCATCTTTTTCCAATTTGGTTAAGCATTACTGAATTTGTCCATGCTCATATGCCTGGGAGGGAAGCTTGATCATCAGGAAACTTTCATAGTACACACATTACTTCTTTTAACCCATTGCTATCATTACACAATCATAAACAAATCAAAAACTTTTGTATATGCCCCTATTTTACTTATATTTACACTTACAAGTACTACAGGCCACCATAGATTTATTATTTTTCTTGATTGCACATTTTTAATTTCTTTGCAATATTTACCAAATCTGGCCTCATGGTACACTCTCTGCATTTTTTCATCTCATTTTCTGGAAGCTACTTCCCCCAAATTTGCTGGTGCTCAAACAACATTTTTACTCACAACTATTTCAATGCACATCCTAAAATGTATTGCCACTAGTCATTTTCTTTTCTCCAATCTTTTGCTCCAATTCTGAGGTCTACTAAACACCTATTTGACCTTGGGAACACCCAACAACTCATTTCCCACCTCCGTGCTCGGATGCTATGCCTACTAATCTTTTTAATTCCCAGTCTTCATAAAGTACTAATCAATCAGCTTCTAGCTGTCAGTTTACAAGCTTTGGCAGACTGGCAGAGGGCTGCGACCATCACAACCAATGGTTGCGATGATGATCCAATGCTGCGTCTTCAGATGCAGTACTCGGATCACAGATGCAAACAGTAGGCATTTATTTCCTACAGACACCGCCTTCTGCATTAGCACTTTAGTTGTATGGTATTGCACAGCCAATTCCCTGTGGATGTGCAATACTATACAAACTGGAATCAGTCCCTGTGTTTGAAAAACTGTAGGAACTGATTGGTTGGTACTTTATCTCTCTACAGGCTTTCTATACATCTCCCTCTAAGAATGCTGTATCTATAGACAATCTCTTCCCTTCCTCCCAGCTCTTTGCTTGAACTGATACATGGCTCTCACAATATGACTATGTAGTGACAATTGACATAATCTATAGTGGGTTACAGTTTTCATACCGTATCTAATGCGCTGTGCATGTTGGAAGGGTTGGTCTCTTCCTCTGTTTCATCTACCAATATATTGTGCTTCCCATCAATTAATCTGTTTTTTGTTCTCTAACTTTGAAGTGCAACACTCACAAGGATAACTCCTTGAATTTAACGAAAATTATTCAGTTTCTGAATTTCACATTTTCTCTATTTCTACTGTGGGACCATTCACTTTATTTATAGTTACCATATACTGGCCAGCAATTCCCTCCAAAATACCCAACTGTGTTCTTCTGGAGTTGGCTCTTCCAAGCATACAAATCAGGCCTTTCTTCCATGCTACAGTACAGTATATTGTTATTCATCCATATAGTTTAGACACACACTTCTTTAATGAACCATCACAGATATATTTCATGCCAGATTTGCAAATTTCTTGATTTCTGTTTTACAGTCCTTCTACCACATGCCTTACTGACCACTATTCATTCTCATCTGCATTCTTAATTCCACCCTAATTTATATCTTTCCCTCATCTTTTCAATAAGCAGTCATCACGCTAATTCTCAAATCCGCAACAAATTACTCTAACTTCATAATAACTTATAGCTCTATTAAAAGTGTTTTAACCATGTGCTTCCAAATTAGCAGAAGAGTTTTTCTTCCTTTTTGTCCTTATGTTTGTATTTACTAATCATAACAACCTCATTGACCTTTGGAAATATGGCTTTTGTACAATGTACTTTATAATTGGCTACCTTTGACACTGTTGACCACTCTATTTCTCATTAAAAGTTTACAATCTCTAGGCATCAGAAACACAGTTTCTGGATTTATTTGTACCTCTCTTACCACTAATTATCTCTCTTTTTTGCAAAACCTGTTTTTTCTAGCTTATCCCTCCCTTTCTATTACCTGCTATTGCTTCTAAATTGGGTATTAGCTTTTTTTCCCTTTGATCTCTTGACTGGTCAGCCCTGGGGTCCAGCATTTGGACTGATCATGTTCTAAGTAATACTTTTGGCAGAGTAGGGAATGGAGTCGGCTGCCACCAGGATCCTGCCCTGAAGGGGGCACCACTCCTCAGATATGCCATCACTATTACTGGGATACTGGAGTCCCAGCAGTAAGCTGCAGCCATGGAGAGAGCCACTGGCATACCTGAGCAGTGCAGGCAGGTACTTATCCATCATGCGGTACTATCAGAGAGGCGTCTGATTGGCTACAAAATTTTTCTGCAGCAGGACAACGACACCAAATATGTATTTGATTTACATTTCTCTGCTGTTTATTCACTTTGCATTTTGATAAAAGAAATTATAAAAATAAACTATTAACAATTCTATGTCTGAAAGCATTCTTACTTTGCAACATATTTTCCACACCTGCCTAAAACTTTTGCACAGTACTGTATATCTTGGTTAGGTTGGGGGGTGGGGAAGGGGGGGGTGCCAACATTTATCTTGCCTCCAGGTGTCTGGGACAAACTTATGCCACTGTCAAGATGCATGTTGTTTAGTTTTTTACCAAATCACTGCCGGCTGACCACCAATTATTAGCTGTTTTAATGTCACTCATACAACCCCAGAAAAAGATACAACAATACTTTTATTGTGAACAAACATGGTGTTACATATGTGCCCGGCAGGTTAACCACATTCACTGTCCTTCACCCCACACACTCGAGGGCTGCAATCACCTTAGATTTTTGGTCCCAGCATTTTAGGAGCCAGACCCATGGTCAACCTGCTTCAGCAAAGCCACCAGGCCTTCCAGGGTTTCACTGATCCCCATTAGTTATAAGGATACCAAGTTCAGCAGATGCCTCAACTTCAACATGTAGACTGTTCTCAACAGAACACACATCTCAACCTGGACTTCTCCTTTTTCTTATGTCTTTGTTTCCCATGGGCTATGGTTAGGACGATCTTAGGTAGGAGATCTAACAAACTCACACACCCACATCATATCTGCTCATATGATTCCAGACTTTTAGTTGGCCACAGATGAAAATAATCTGACCAAACTTGTGTGAATCCAGTGGACTATTTAGAGATTGATGCAGTCTTGATAAAATTGCAAACGGATGCTTTTCGGCAATCTTCGCATGCGCCACAGCTGCATTGCGCATGTTCAGGCTTTCATTATGCGATAGCATCCTGGAAGGATGCAGTTGTATTATGATCGACAGGTAGTGGACGTTTGGGAGCTGCGACACAGCGTTGGGAGGTGGGAAGCATGATATGCAGGCATGTCTTGACCATTTTCAGGGTGGCCCTGATGACATCACCTGCGCTTGCTGCAATTGGAAACAGGCTGCATAGGCAGGTTTCAACCTCTAATTCTGGATTCTACAATGTAACTGCAATTGAATTTCGATCGCATCACGGGGCGGTGCCATACATGCTGGGTGATTTGATCCTCAGCAGTTTGATCCTCAGCAGTTTTTGCTAATTTAACAAAAACTGCTAAGGACTCTGAATAACCCCCTATATGCATACATTGCAAAGGAACTGCAAAAAAACAATATACTGTATTCATTCAGACTAATATTTTGGAACATGTCAAGAGCTTTCTATATAAATCTAATAAGGGTTAAAAACGTGATGCATTCAGCATCCAAGCTGTCAGGATGCCGGTAGTCATGTGACTGATGCCAAAATACCAACACCACTCAGGAGACCGTCGCCGGGTCACCAACAGCCAACATCCCAAAGTAAGTATTGGGGTCACTGTTAGTGTTAGTGCCCGAGGGGGTAGAGATAGGCACTAAGGATGTTAGGGATAGGCACTAGGGGGGTTAGCCCTAGCCACCACCCACAATGAGGGTTAGCCATTGCTGACTCCCCTGGGGGGTTAGCCCTAGCCACCTCACAGGAGGGTTAGGGTAGGTGACAAGGGGGGGGGGGTTTGAAATACTTACCATTTCCTCTGTCAGGATCATCACTGTTGGGATGCCATGGCCGGACATCCCAACCGCCAGGATATCATACTGTATGTATTCCTCAAAAACATTGGGCCTCATGCAGACCTGATCGTAGCCGTGCAAAATTTTACATGGCCACGATCTGCCTCCCTGACATGCGGGGGGCCGCCCTGCATGTTCGGCCCTCCCCCGCGCCGCTCAGGTGCAAAAGCATCGCACGGCGGCGATGCTTTTGTACCTGAAGAGGTATTTAATTTCATTTGCAGGAGTAATAGGAGTTGAAGATATCATCTCAATATTCATGAGGTATTGATGTTCCAAAGTGCGGAACTAGACAAGCTGTTCATCAAAATAAATTGATGACTGGGCATCAGCTGAACTCTTGGAGAATGAAACAGATGACAAGAGATGGTCCATTGAGCTGGCAGCATTCATACTGGCAACCATTGGGATGGCTATCAAAACTTAGGTGACAAGTTGGAGGTATGATTTCTGTGTTGCTATTGTGAGACTGATTAGGCTGAATGGCAGAGTTAGAATTTCTTTTTGGGCTGGTAGACTCAGAGCCTCTCGTTAAAGCAAAAAATTCAAAACTACTTGCTGTGGTAGCATACTTGGGATCAGCAGACAGAAGTCCCTGATTGGGATGAGCAGACAGAAGTCCATCCTTGAGACTGGCAGACAGAAGTCTTTTCTTGGGACCTACATATTTAGAACTAATTTATGATGCTGGAAGACTTGAAGCACTTCCTTGGTTGAAATACTTGTAAACCCCTCCAGGAGCTGAAGAAATAGGATGCAAAGATTGCTCCCCAACATCAGGAAATTTAGGTAGTTCACTAGTGCTTAAAACTTGGGGTTGTCACCTGATAACATTCTTTGTTTTTTTCTTAAGGACATATGAATAGTAAGATCAGGGCCGGATTAATAATGGGGCGGATGGAGCTGCAGCTCCAGGCCCACTACCCAAACAGGCCCACAGCAGCATCTGCCGACTATAATGCTGCAGTAGACAGGAAATAACTCCTGCTACTGTAGTCTGCCAGCGCTCGTCTGAAGCATTCCTTCCCCGCCGCTGCAGCAGCACCCCCCACTGCAATACCATCCACCTTACTGGTGGATGAAACACCGCCGCCAGCATACATGTCTTAGCTATGATGGCGGCGCAAATGAAGGCTCCCTAGCTCTCCCTGCGCCCCATACATACTCCGCGCAAGTGACAGCCTGGCGTCTTACATCACAAAGGTGCCGTTCTGCCGCTACTGCTCCCGACATCCCGCCTGTGGTGTGTATGGACTCCACAGCACAGCGGCAAGGCTTCATCAGTCAACACTGACAGCAGCAGAGCAGCTCCGTGAAGGAGGTACGGCGGCGGCAGGGTGTTGGATCCTCCTGAATTACTTGAGGTAACACACCTGCAGGCTGCTGCTAATAGCACAACAATAAGTTATGCAGGGCAGCCTGGAAAGCTGAGGCACAGTTTAATAGAGATATGCAGGGTCTGGCTATATGGTACCTGGATGTCCGGCACTCCTATTAGGCAGAAATAAAGCCCCAGTGCCCTCAGTGAAGATAGAACAATGCCGAAGAAAATAGACGGCGGCACTGTTGGGTCTTTTAATGAAGCAAATAGTGTATTTCAGAACATCACATCAATTAGGAATCTATCTTCAAAGAGTCTATTTTCTTCAGCATTATATATAACAATAAAGTCTGGCACACAATGTACTGATACTATAACCCCAGTGCGTAAATCCAACATGGAAGGTCCACCAATGTAGAATGTATATATGTAAAAGGGACAGCACTCAGAGGGTTTCTTCCAACAGCATTACATCAATGTTTGCGTATGACACCGAAACGTTGATGTAATGCTGTTTGCACTTAGTTGAATACATTATCTATTGGAAGAAATCCTCTGAGGGCTGTCCCTTGGTGAACGCAGTGAGCCCGCAAGGCTGCTGTCATTCTGGAGGGCAGGATGACGTGGTTGGAATATTGACGCCCCGGCATCCAGTCTTCCAGCATGTCATACCTAATGCATATATATGGGATGTGGTTGACTTTAGTCTGCGGGAAGGTGAGGTTAGGTTTAGGATGCGGGGAGGGAGGGTTAAGGTCGGGCTGTGGGAGGGCAGGTTAGCGTTAGGCTGCGGGGAGGGAGGGTTAAGGTTAGGTTGTGGGAGGGCAGGTTAGCGTTAGGCTGTGGGAGGGAGGGTTAAGGTTGGGCTGTGGGAGGGCAGGTTAGCGTTAGGCTGTGGGAGGGAGGGTTAAGGTTGGGCGCTGTGGGAGGGCAGGTAAGCGTTAGGCTGTGGGAGGGAGGGTTAAGGTTGGGCTGTGGGAGGGCAGGTTAGCGTTAGGCTGTGGGAGGGAGGGTTAAGGTTGGGCTGTGGGAGGGCAGGTTAGCGTTAGGCTGTGGGAGGGAGGGTTAAGGTTGGGCTGTGGGAGGGCAGGTTAGCGTTAGGCTGTGGGAGGGAGGGTTAAGGTTGGGCTATGGGAGGGCAGGTTAGCGTTAGGCTGTGGGAGGGAGGGTTAGGCTGCAGGGAAGTGGGGTTAGGTTTAGGCTGCCAGGAGGGAGGGATAGGTTGTGGGAGGGAAGGAGAGGATTAGGCTGTGGGAGGGGAGGTTAGGTTTAGGCTGCGGGAGGGAGGGAGAGGATTAGGGTTACCTGCCTCCTGCGCTCCTGCAGGGATTTCAAGCAGTCGGGATGCCGATATTGGTATTCTGACGTCGGCATCCAGGCTGCCAGTATCCTGTACCCAACCCACTCCCTTATAATAGAATACTTAGCCAGTAGCCCCCACATAAGGATGAAACACTCCAAGCGTAATATAAAAAGAGACAGTCAGCAGAAATTCGGTCAAAGTTGCAATGCCTTTACTCTGTCCTGATGAAAATGTCAGAGGAAAGCCACCTGATACCTTTCTCTCTCTCTCTCTCTCTTCATATACATACTGTATATAAGAAATATATATATATATATAATATATATATACAGTATATATAAATACGGGTCTAGTTTCTTCATTTATATTGAAGTCCTGCGAGTGCTGTCCTATCAACTACCGCAAATATGTATATAGATAGATTAGATAAAGTACCAATCAATCAGCTCCTAACTGGCGTTGTCTGAAAAAATGATGGGAGCTGGTGGGCTGGTACTTTATCTCCATACACATTATCTCTTTCCAAAGTTTAGTACATAGACCTCAAAGACATTTACAAGCTAAACACCCACACTGGACCACCCATTCTTTGTTTACAGCTCACTTGTGGTGTGAATGTATGTATGTAAATATATTAGAGATGAGCGGGTTCGGTTCCTCGGAATCCGAACCCGCCCGAACTTCATGTTTTTTTACACGGGTCCGAGCGACTCGGATCTTCCAGCCTTGCTCGGTTAACCCGAGCGCGCCCGAACGTCATCATGACGCTGTCGGATTCTCGCGAGGCTCGGATTCTATCGCGAGACTCGGATTCTATATAAGGAGCCGCGCGTCACCGCCATTTTCACACGTGCATTGAGATTGATAGGGAGAGGACGTGGCTGGCGTCCTCTCCATTTAGATTAGAAGAGAGAGAGTGAGATTGAGACAGAGACACTTGATTTACTGGAGTTTAGGAGTACTAGAGAGTGCAGAGTTTACTAGTGACTGACCACTGACCAGTGACCACCAGTGCAGTTTTATTTAATATAATCCGTTCTCTGCCTGAAAAAAACGATACACAGTGACTCAGTCACATACCATATCTGTGCTCAGCCCAGTGTGCTGCATCATCTATGTATAATATCTGACTGTGCTCACACAGCTTAATTGTGGGGGAGACTGGGGAGCAGTTATAGGTTATAGCAGGAGCCAGGAGTACATACATATTATTAAAATTAAACAGTGCACACTTTTGCTGCAGGCAGGAGTGCCACTGCCAGTGTGACTGACCAGTGACCTGACCACACTGACCACCAGTATAGTATACTATATTGTGATTGCCTGAAAAAGTTAAACACTCGTCGTGTGACTTGTGTGGTGTTTTTTTTTTTATTCTATAAAAAACTCATTCTCCTGACAGACAGTGTCCAGCAGGTCCGTCATTATATAATATATACCTGTCCGGCTGCAGTAGTGATATATATATATTTTTTATATCATTATTTATCATCCAGTCGCAGCAGACACAGTACGGTAGTTCACGGCTGTAGCTACCTCTGTGTCGGCACTCGGCAGTCTATCCATAATTGTATACCACCTACCCGTGGTTTTTTTTTTCTTTCTTCTTTATACATACTACATCTCATTATCATCCAGTCTATATTAGCAGCAGACACAGTACAGTACGGTAGTCCACGGCTGTAGCTACCTCTGTGTCGGCACTCGGCAGTCCATCCATAATTGTATACCACCTACCCGTGGTTTTTTTTTCTTTCTTCTTTATACATACTACATCTCATTATCATCCAGTCTATATTAGCAGCAGACACAGTACAGTACGGTAGTCCACGGCTGTAGCTACCTCTGTGTCGGCACTCGGCAGTCCGTCCATAATTGTATACCACCTACCCGTGTTTTTTTTTTCTTTCTTCTTTATACATACATACTACATCTCATTATCATCCAGTCTATATTAGCAGCAGACACAGTACAGTACGGTAGTCCACGGCTGTAGCTACCTCTGTGTCGGCACTTGGCAGTCCATCCATAATTGTATACCACCTACCCGTGGTTTTTTTTCTTTCTTCTTTATACATACTACATCTCATTATCAACCAGTCTATATTAGCAGCAGACACAGTACAGTACGGTAGTCCACGGCTGTAGCTACCTCTGTGTCGGCACTCGGCAGTCCATCCATAATTGTATACCACCTACCCGTGGATTTTTTTTCTTTCTTCTTTATACATACATACTACATCTCATTATCATCCAGTCTATATTAGCAGCAGACACAGTACAGTACGGTAGTCCACGGCTGTAGCTACCTCTGTGTCGGCACTCGGCAGTCCATCCATAATTGTATACCACCTACCCGTGGTTTTTTTTTTCTTTCTTCTTTATACATACTACATCTCATTATCATCCAGTCTATATTAGCAGCAGACACAGTACAGTACGGTAGTCCACGGCTGTAGCTACCTCTGTGTCGGCACTCGGCAGTACATCCATAATTGTATACCACCTACCCGTGGTTTTTTTTTCTTTCTTCTTTATACATACATACTACATCTCATTATCAACCAGTCTATATTAGCAGCAGACACAGTACAGTACGGTAGTCCACGGCTGTAGCTACCTCTGTGTCGGCACTCGGCAGTCCATCCATAATTGTATACCACCTACCCGTGGTTTTTTTTTCTTTCTTCTTTATACATACTACATCTCATTATCATCCAGTCTATATTAGCAGCAGACACAGTACAGTACGGTAGTCCATGGCTGTAGCTACCTCTGTGTCTGCACTCGGCGGTCAGTCCATAATTGTATACCACCTACCCGTGGTTTTTTTTTTCTTTCTTCTTTATACATACTACCTACATCTCATTATCAACCAGTCTATATTAGCAGCAGACACAGTACAGAACGGTAGTCCACGGCTGTAGCTACCTCTGTGTCGGCACTCGGCAGTCCATCCATAATTGTATACCACCTACCCGTGGTTTTTTTTTCTTTCTTCTTTATACATACTACATCTCATTATCATCCAGTCTATATTAGCAGCAGACACAGTATAGTACGGTAGTCCACGGCTGTAGCTACCTCTGTGTCGGCACTCGGCAGTCCGTCCATAATTGTATACCACCTACCCGTGGTTTTTTTTTCTTTCTTCTTTATACATACATACTACATCTCATTATCATCCAGTCTATATTAGCAGCAGACACAGTACAGTACGGTAGTCCACGGCTGTAGCTACCTCTGTGTCGGCACTTGGCAGTCCATCCATAATTGTATACCACCTACCCGTGGTTTTTTTTCTTTCTTCTTTATACATACTACATCTCATTATCAACCAGTCTATATTAGCAGCAGACACAGTACAGTACGGTAGTCCACGGCTGTAGCTACCTCTGTGTCGGCACTCGGCAGTCCATCCATAATTGTATACCACCTACCCGTGGTTTTTTTTTTTCTTCTTTATACATACATACTACATCTCATTATCATCCAGTCTATATTAGCAGCAGACACAGTACAGTACGGTAGTCCACGGCTGTAGCTACCTCTGTGTCGGCACTCAGCAGTCCATCCATAATTGTATACCACCTACCCGTGGTTTTTTTTTTCTTTCTTCTTTATACATACTACATCTCATTATCATCCAGTCTATATTAGCAGCAGACACAGTACAGTACGGTAGTCCACAGCTGTAGCTACCTCTGTGTCAGCACTCGGCAGTCCATCCATAATTGTATACCACCTACCCGTGGTTTTTTTTTCTTTCTTCTTTATACATACATACTACATCTCATTATCAACCAGTCTATATTAGCAGCAGACACAGTACAGTACGGTAGTCCACGGCTGTAGCTACCTCTGTGTCGGCACTCGGCAGTCCGTCCATAATTGTATACCACCTACCCGTGGTTTTTTTTCTTTCTTCTTTATACATACATACTACATCTCATTATCATCCAGTCTATATTAGCAGCAGACACAGTACAGTACGGTAGTCCACGGCTGTAGCTACCTCTGTGTCGGCACTCGGCAGTCCATCCATAATTGTATACCACCTACCCGTGGTTTTTTTTTCTTTCTTCTTTATACATACATACTACATCTCATTATCAACCAGTCTATATTAGCAGCAGACACAGTACAGTACGGTAGTCCACGGCTGTAGCTACCTCTGTGTCGGCACTCGGCAGTCCGTCCATAATTGTATACCACCTACCCGTGGTTTTTTTTCTTTCTTCTTTATACATACATACTACATCTCATTATCATCCAGTCTATATTAGCAGCAGACACAGTACAGTACGGTAGTCCACGGCTGTAGCTACCTCTGTGTCGGCACTCGGCAGTCCATCCATAATTGTATACCACCTACCCGTGGTTTTTTTTCTTTCTTCTTTATACATACATACTACATCTCATTATCAACCAGTCTATATTAGCAGCAGACACAGTACAGTACGGTAGTCCACGGCTGTAGCTACCTCTGTGTCGGCACTCGGCAGTCCATCCATAATTGTATACCACCTACCCGTGGTTTTTTTTTTCTTCTTTATACATACATACTACATCTCATTATCAACCAGTCTATATTAGCAGCAGACACAGTACAGTACGGTAGTCCACGGCTGTAGCTACCTCTGTGTCGGCACTCAGCAGTCCATCCATAATTGTATACCACCTACCCGTGGTTTTTTTTTCTTTCTTCTTTATACATACTACATCTCATTATCATCCAGTCTATATTAGCAGCAGACACAGTACAGTACGGTAGTCCACGGCTGTAGCTACCTCTGTGTCGGCACTCGGCAGTCCGTCCATAATTGTATACCACCTACCCGTGTTTTTTTTTTTCTTTCTTCTTTATACATACATACTACATCTCATTATCATCCAGTCTATATTAGCAGCAGACACAGTACAGTACGGTAGTCCACGGCTGTAGCTACCTCTGTGTCGGCACTCGGCAGTCCATCCATAATTGTATACCACCTACCCGTGGTTTTTTTTTCTTTCTTCTTTATACATACTACATCTCATTATCATCCAGTCTATATTAGCAGCAGACACAGTACAGTACGGTAGTCCACGGCTGTAGCTACCTCTGTGTCGGCACTCGGCAGTCCGTCCATAATTGTATACCACCTACCCGTGGTTTTTTTTTCTTTCTTCTTTATACATACATACTACATCTCATTATCATCCAGTCTATATTAGCAGCAGACACAGTACAGTACGGTAGTCCACGGCTGTAGCTACCTCTGTGTCGGCACTCGGCAGTCCATTCATAATTGTATACTAGTATCCATCCATCTCCATTGTTTACCTGAGGTGCCTTTTAGTTGTGCCTATTAAAATATGGAGAACAAAAATGTTGAGGTTCCAAAATTAGGGAAAGATCAAGATCCACTTCCACCTCGTGCTGAAGCTGCTGCCACTAGTCATGGCCGAGACGATGAAATGCCAGCAACGTCGTCTGCCAAGGCCGATGCCCAATGTCATAGTACAGAGCATGTCAAATCTAAAACACCAAATATCAGTAAAAAAAGGACTCCAAAACCTAAAATAAAATTGTCGGAGGAGAAGCGTAAACTTGCCAATATGCCATTTACCACACGGAGTGGCAAGGAACGGCTGAGGCCCTGGCCTATGTTCATGGCTAGTGGTTCAGCTTCACATGAGGATGGAGGCACTCAGCCTCTCGCTAGAAAAATGAAAAGACTCAAGCTGGCAAAAGCAGTAGCACCGCAAAGAACTGTGCGTTCTTCGAAATCCCAAATCCACAAGGAGAGTCCAATTGTGTCGGTTGCGATGCCTGACCTTCCCAACACTGGACGTGAAGAGCATGCGCCTTCCACCATTTGCACGCCCCCTGCAAGTGCTGGAAGGAGCACCCGCAGTCCAGTTCCTGATAGTCAGATTGAAGATGTCAGTGTTGAAGTACACCAGGATGAGGAGGATATGGGTGTTGCTGGCGCTGGGGAGGAAATTGACCAGGAGGATTCTGATGGTGAGGTGGTTTGTTTAAGTCAGGCACCCGGGGAGACACCTGTTGTCCGTGGGAGGAATATGGCCGTTGACATGCCTGGTGAAAATACCAAAAAAATCAGCTCTTCGGTGTGGAACTATTTCAACAGAAATGCGGACAACAGGTGTCAAGCCGTGTGTTCCCTTTGTCAAGCTGTAATAAGTAGGGGTAAGGACGTTAACCACCTCGGAACATCCTCCCTTATACGTCACCTGCAGCGCATTCATAATAAGTCAGTGACAAGTTCAAAAACTTTGGGTGACAGCGGAAGCAGTCCACTGACCAGTAAATCCCTTCCTCTTGTAACCAAGCTCACGCAAACCACCCCACCAACTCCCTCAGTGTCAATTTCCTCCTTCCCCAGGAATGCCAATAGTCCTGCAGGCCATGTCACTGGCAATTCTGACGAGTCCTCTCCTGCCTGGGATTCCTCCAATGCATCCTTGCGTGTAACGCCTACTGCTGCTGGCGCTGCTGTTGTTGCTGCTGGGAGTCGATGGTCATCCCAGAGGGGAAGTCGTAAGCCCACTTGTACTACTTCCAGTAAGCAATTGACTGTTCAACAGTATTTGCGAGGAAGATGAAATATGACAGCAGTCATCCTGCTGCAAAGCGGATAACTGAGGCCTTGACAACTATGTTGGTGTTAGACGTGCGTCCGGTATCCGCCGTTAGTTCACAGGGAACTAGACAATTTATTGAGGCAGTGTGCCCCCGTTACCAAATACCATCTAGGTTCCACTTCTCTAGGCAGGCGATACCGAAAATGTACACGGACCTCAGAAAAAGACTCACCAGTGTCCTAAAAAATGCAGCTGGACCCAATGTCCACTTAACCACGGACATGTGGACAAGTGGAGCAGGGCAGGGTCAGGACTATATGACTGTGACAGCCCACTGGGTAGATGTATGGACTCCCGCCGCAAGAACAGCAGCGGCGGCACCAGTAGCAGCATCTCGCAAACGCCAACTCTTTCCTAGGCAGGCTACGCTTTGTATCACCGCTTTCCAGAATACGCACACAGCTGAAAACCTCTTACGGCAACTGAGGAAGATCATCGCGGAATGGCTTACCCCAATTGGACTCTCCTGTGGATTTGTGGCATCGGACAACGCCAGCAATATTGTGTGTGCATTAAATATGGGCAAATTCCAGCACGTCCCATGTTTTGCACATACCTTGAATTTGGTGGTGCAGAATTTTTTAAAAAACGACAGGGGCGTGCAAGAGATGCTGTCGGTGGCCAGAAGAATTGCGGGACACTTTCGGCGTACAGGCACCACGTACAGAAGACTGGAGCACCACAAAAAACTACTGAACCTGCCCTGCCATCATCTGAAGCAAGAAGTGGTAACGAGGTGGAATTCAACCCTCTATATGCTTCAGAGGTTGGAGGAGCAGCAAAAGGCCATTCAAGCCTATACAATTGAGCACGATATAGGAGGTGGAATGCACCTGTCTCAAGCGCAGTGGAGAATGATTTCAACGTTGTGCAAGGTTCTGATGCCCTTTGAACTTGCCACACGTGAAGTCAGTTCAGACACTGCCAGCCTGAGTCAGGTCATTCCCCTCATCAGGCTTTTGCAGAAGAAGCTGGAGACATTGAAGGAGGAGCTAACACGGAGCGATTCCGCTAGGCATGTGGGACTTGTGGATGGAGCCCTTAATTCGCTTAACAAGGATTCACGGGTGGTCAATCTGTTGAAATCAGAGCACTACATTTTGGCCACCGTGCTCGATCCTAGATTTAAAGCCTACCTTGGATCTCTCTTTCCGGCAGACACAAGTCTGCTGGGGTTGAAAGACCTGCTGGTGAGAAAATTGTCAAGTCAAGCGGAACGCGACCTGTCAACATCTCCTCCTTCACATTCTCCCGCAACTGGGGGTGCGAGGAAAAGGCTCAGAATTCCGAGCCCACCCGCTGGCGGTGATGCAGGGCAGTCTGGAGCGACTGCTGATGCTGACATCTGGTCCGGACTGAAGGACCTGACAACGATTACGGACATGTCGTCTACTGTCACTGCATATGATTCTCTCAACATTGAAAGAATGGTGGAGGATTATATGAGTGACCGCATCCAAGTAGGCACGTCACACAGTCCGTACTTATACTGGCAGGAAAAAGAGGCAATTTGGAGGCCCTTGCACAAACTGGCTTTATTCTACCTAAGTTGCCCACCCACAAGTGTGTACTCCGAAAGAGTGTTTAGTGCCGCCGCTCACCTTGTCAGCAATCGGCGTACGAGGTTACATCCAGAAAATGTGGAGAAGATGATGTTCATTAAAATGAATTATAATCATTGACCAGCAGCAATTGCCTCCACAAAGTACACAGGGAGCTGAGATGGTGGATTCCAGTGGGGACGAATTGATAATCTGTGAGGAGGGGGATGTACACGGTGATATATCGGAGGATGATGATGAGGTGGACATCTTGCCTCTGTAGAGCCAGTTTGTGCAAGGAGAGATTAATTGCTTCTTTTTTGGGGGGGGTTCAAACCAACCCGTCATATCAGTCACAGTCGTGTGGCAGACCCTGTCACTGAAATGATGGGTTGGTTAAAGTGTGCATGTCCTGTTTATACAACATAAGGGTGGGTGGGAGGGCCCAAGGACAATTCCATCTTGCACCTCTTTTTTCTTTTATTTTTCTTTGCGTCATGTGCTGTTTGGGGAGGGTTTTTTGGAAGGGCCATCCTGCGTGACACTGCAGTGCCACTCCTAGATGGGCCCGGTGTTTGTGTCGGCCACTAGGGTCGCTTATCTTACTCACACAGTCAGCTACCTCATTGCGCCTCTTTTTTTCTTTGCGTCATGTGCTGTTTGGGGAGGGTTTTTTGGAAGGGACATCCTGCGTGACACTGCAGTGCCACTCCTAGATGGGCCCGGTGTTTGTGTCGGCCACTAGGGTCGCTTATCTTACTCACACAGTCAGCTACCTCATTGCGCCTCTTTTTTTCTTTGCGTCATGTGCTGTTTGGGGAGGGTTTTTTGGAAGGGACATCCTGCGTGACACTGCAGTGCCACTCCTAGATGGGCCCGGTGTTTGTGTCGGCCACTAGGGTCGCTTATCTTACTCACACAGTCAGCTACCTCATTGCGCCTCTTTTTTTCTTTGCGTCATGTGCTGTTTGGGGAGGGTTTTTTGGAAGGGCCATCCTGCGTGACACTGCAGTGCCACTCCTAGATGGGCCCGGTGTTTGTGTCGGCCACTAGGGTCGCTTATCTTACTCACACAGTCAGCTACCTCATTGCGCCTCTTTTTTTCTTTGCGTCATGTGCTGTTTGGGGAGGGTTTTTTGGAAGGGACATCCTGCGTGACACTGCAGTGCCACTCCTAGATGGGCCCGGTGTTTGTGTCGGCCACTAGGGTCGCTTATCTTACTCACACAGTCAGCTACCTCATTGCGCCTCTTTTTTTCTTTGCGTCATGTGCTGTTTGGGGAGGGTTTTTTGGAAGGGACATCCTGCGTGACACTGCAGTGACACTCCTAGATGGGCCCGGTGTTTGTGTCGGCCACTAGGGTCGCTTATCTTACTCACACAGTCAGCTACCTCATTGCGCCTCTTTTCTTCTTTGCGTCATGTGCTGTTTGGGGAGAGTTTTTTGGAAGGGACATCCTGCGTGACACTGCAGTGCCACTCCTAGATGGGCCCGGTGTTTGTGTCGGCCACTAGGGTCGCTAATCTTACTTACACAGCTACCTCATTGCGCCTCTTTTTTGCTTTGCGTCATGTGCTGTTTGGGGATGGTTTTTTGGAAGGGACATCCTGCGTGACACTGCAGTGCCACTCCTAGATGGGCCCGGAGTTTGTGTCGGCCACTAGGGTCGCTTATCTTACTCACACAGCGACCTCGGTGCAAATTTTAGGACTAAAAATAATATTGTGAGGTGTGAGGTATTCAGAATAGACTGAAAATGAGTGGAAATTATGGTTTTTGAGGTTAATAATACTTTGGGATCAAAATGATCCCCAAATTCTATGATTTAAGCTGTTTTTTAGGTTTTTTTGAAAAAAACACCCGAAACCAAAACACACCCGAATCCGACAAAAAAAATTCGGTGAGGTTTTGCCAAAACGCGGTCGAACCCAAAACACGGCAGCGGAACCGAACCCAAAACCAAAACACAAAACCCGAAAAATTTCAGGCGCTCATCTCTAAAATATATACAACAACCATTTCCGGTGAGTCCGATTCTGTATACCGTCCCGAAGATTCACAAGGACCCGATGCACCCCCCTGGACGCCCCATTATCTCGGCTCGCGATTCTTTATATCAGCCCATAGCAATGTACCTGGACCATATTCTCCAACCGTATGTGATTCGACATGCCAGACTGATTAAAGACACCACTAGCTTCCTTAATCGCTTAGCAGGCATCACTGACATCTCAGCAGATGCTATCCTTGTTACTATGGATATTAATAGCCTGTATACGTCGATACCACATGCACAAGGACTATTTGCAGTTAGAACTTTCTATCTTAACGAGGGAATTTCAGACTTAAACGTTGACTTGTTCATGCAGCTGCTTGAACTTACACTCACGCGCAACTATTTCATCTACAATGGCACTTTCTATAGACAACTCCTGGGCTGTGCCATGGGTAGCAACGTCGCGCCCAGCTACGCAAACATTTTCATGTTTTTTGAAGAGGAGGATATGTTCTTCTCTGTCCCTGATACTGCCAGGTACATCTCAACATACATGCGCTATATTGATGACTTGTTCATTCTTTGGCTAGGGGACGAAAAGGCCCTGCTAGGCCTCATTGCAACCATCAATTCTCGACCATCACCCATCAGGATCACGTCAAATTATAGTAGAACCTCACTTCATTATTTGGATGTCCTAGTATCCATTGAAAACCACGAGCTCAGGACTGAGGTGTTCTCCAAACCGACTGATCGAAACACCTTACTACTGGCATCAAGCTTCCATCCTAAACCTCTCAAACGCGGCTTGCCAAAATCACAAATGATGCGTGTGGCAAGAATAGCAAGTGATAAAGTAATAGCAGCCAACAGCATTGATGGGATCATTGATAAATTTGTGGCTAGAGGATACAATTTAACCGATTTAAAGAAACAGAAAATGGAAGTGTTAGCATTGGATCGGTCCCAATTGCTTACTTCCAAAGTGAAGGACTCCAAAACAACGATCCCCTGGAAGATGGAGTATTCAACATCTAGTCAAGTAGTCCAGTGAGCAAGCCGTGCTTTATGGCCTATTGTAGCGTCTGATAAAAATCTACCATGCTTTAAATCTAAAAGGCCAATGGCCTGTTTCAGCAGAGGACGCAATATTAAAGACATGGTCGTCCACACGGACATTACAGGATTTACCAAAGCTATTCCTGCTCCCCACTTTATGTCGAAATCACCAGGCTGCTACAAGTGTCCTCGTTGTACTACTTGCGCCCACATGCTGACGGGCCCTTCATTTAAGCATCCACACACCTTAAAGAATATTCACCTCAAGCATATCCTGTCGTGTCTCTCCACCCACGTGATTTACATCATTATTTGCCCATGTAACTTGTATTACGTGGGCAAAACAATTCGCACAGCTCGGGAGCGTATGGCGCTGCATCGGTCCTCGATTGGCAAGGCCATTGCCAGCGGGAGTTCAGACCAACCTGTGGCCCGACATTTTCAACAGATGGGCCACCCTCTCTCCTCACTCAAACATATGCTCATTGACCACATTCCGCCTTCTTTGCGAGGTGGCGACTGCAGTGGTAAGCTGTTAAAGTGCGAAATAAAGTGGATCCGCAGCCTCAACACAGTATCGCCAGCAGGCTTGAACAAACGCTATAACTGGAACATTTTTCTCTAAGTGGTGGCTTTACATCCACCACACTTGTGTTTATGTTGTTTTAGTAAACATTAACAGCAACATTAATATGTATTTATTTACAGGTAGTGACCTAGGATTTCCACTGTCTTGATCTAGGTTTATAGGTTCTTTGTCACCAGTGCTTATGCTTAGTGGTATTTAACTATACCTAATTTGTCTATGTCCTTATTGCATTTATGCATTTGCTTTATTTTGACGTATGTTGTCTCCAATCATAGAACCCACGTGTGCCCACATCTGTGCATAGAAGTATTTTAATGCACATATGTGTTCTTTTTTTTCCTTATTTGCTCCATGTTAGTAACAATACACTTTGTGTCTGTCTCCTTCAGCCGCTGTGGGAAGCCGGGGAGACGACGCTGCACTGAGCGTCCGGTTGCCAGGCAACGCAAGACGCCCGCCTGGATCACTGCCGGCGCCCAGCAGCATGACGTCATTGGTCGGCGCCCGCACTGGACGGACACCACACGGGACGCCGCCGTTACCCGGCTTCCTTCAGCGGCGGGGGGTATTTAGGTAAGTGATTATTGTCACTTCTGTTTGCATCATTTGTTGCTTTTCAGTTAGACAGCATGTGGCTTGACAACGGTACCTGCGAGTACCGAAACGTTGCTTAATGCAGTGTTGTCATGACTTCTTAATCTAATATAACCTTTTTGCATTTGGAGTGCCGCAGTCTCCTTGTTTTCTTAAATATATATATATATATATATATATATATACATACATACACACACACGCACACACAAACACATACGTGCATATGTGTGTACGAGATATGGTGTACGAGAGACTGATGTTATAATTTATGTTTATCTATATTAAGTACATTTTAACTCCATTCTTTTACTATGGGGTGTATTCAATTGTTGTCGGAAACTGCCGTTTTGTTGGAAAGATGGCAGTTCCCAACCTATTCAATGCGGCCCCATTTTTTCCGACAAGTCAGGAAATCCGACTTGTCGGAAAGCTGTCGCAATTGTCAGAAGTGCGGACAAACCAGACAGGTTTTAGCCCCGTTTCCGACAATGTCAATCCGGCTTTAAAAAAAGGCGGATTGCCATTTTCGGGAACGGGACAAACCTGTTGAGTTTGGTCAGCATTGAATACACTCATGTTGGATCCTTTCTGTCGGATAGGATCCGACATGAATTGAATACACCCCTATGTATTACCCTTCTGCATCCACACATTGCTGCATTCTTATTTTCCATTGACCAAAGCTGTTTCTCTGGCAAAAACTGCTTCACAGAGAGAGCTGTGTGTGCTGGTGCGCTGTCCTGATGGAGACCTCAAATGTGGCCTCTTTTTTCTGATTCTTTCCCACAAAGTTTTCTAGAACATTGATTCATGGTTGCGTTTCTGGTACTCTGTCTGGTAGTCTGTCAAATTAATATCCTTGATATCAAAGAAAGCAATATGTCTTTGAATTTGGATTTGCTTTGACATGCTTTCTTCATTCTTGGTGATGATGGTTGCATTTTATTAATAAACCTTAGTTTGTGGGAGGGTTTATGTATTTCT